>NW_011888783.1:6502476-6528740 GCF_000151845.1 Pteropus vampyrus | reverse complement strand
GACTAAGAATGTGTCATTATTACAGTACTGTTGTCTACTATACGGTCCATATTTAAATTTCCACAGTTATCCTAATAAAGTCCTTTGTAACTTAAAAGAATTTTTGGGAAACAAATTCAGTGATCATATCTTGTATTGGCTGCTGTGTCTTATTGTTCTCTTTTAACAATTCTCTATATATGGAATTGTTATAAATATGTATATTTATAACAATTCCATATATAACAAAAAATACATGTATTTTTTGTCTTTCGTGACATTTTTGAGGCATTTCTATCAGGTGTCCTGTAAGCAGGAATACTTGTATTACCAAGAATATAATGATGTTGGTTCTGCATCATTTTGCTTTTGAAATTTAAAGTTTTAGAGATTATGAGAAAATGTATGGAGGCTTGATTTGGACCTCTCTGATGTGGTACTTTTGTTCAACCTAAGATTTCCTCCAGTAGAAAAGCTTTGCTTCTGCTTGGACATCTTTAGGATCTTGCTGAAAAGGCTTTGTTTTAAATGAAAGCAGAAGCAGGAAGTAGCAGTTGTAAGGATGTTGCACTTTTGGTTCAAATAAATTAGCTCATAAACTCAGTTCCCTCAGGCTGAGATTACCTGAGTTTATGATGATGCTATAGTCCTCAAGAGACAGTGAGTAGGAGTGAACCTTGCCAAGCACCAGCTGTTTCTTTAGCAGTCATCGTGAATTTTTGCTGCTCATTGATGAAGGGGGAAAATGCCTTCATTTCCTTTATAGAAAGGAATAGAATGGAAAGCCAGCAACACAGTAAGAGAACACAGTTAGCTTGCAGTGGAATAAAAAAAAAAATCCTATTAAATAACTATAATCATAAATTTTATGGTTAAAGTCCTTGAAAAACGATCAGTTGAATCCAGTTCTTGCAGGCGTTAAGCTTCTTCGTAGTTGTGGTCAGGCCCTTTTGGAAATAGCATTAGATTTTTAGAGTATATATTACTCAAGCTGTGTGAGGCTGTAGTTCAGTAACAACATGCTTTATTTACAAACAAATTCCCAAGTCTCACTCATTTTAAAACAAAATTCTTTCTTATTCATGTCATCATCTAGTGTGGGTTATTTGGCTGTTTTTGTGGTTTAGAAACTTGGACTGAGGCTGCATCCATCAAGTGATTTCACCATCTGTTCCTCTCGCCTCATAGAAGGGAGAAAGAAAACATGGAAAACTCATATCCACTGTTTGTTTGTTTGTTTTTTAATGAGTTGACTATTTTAGATTCCACATTTAACTGATAAAATGAAGTATTTGTCTTTCTGTACCTGGCTTATTTCACTTAGCATAATGTCTTCCTGATCCATCAATGTTTTCTCAGCTGACAGGGTTGTCTTCTTTTTTATGGCTGAATAATATTCCATTACACACACACACACACACACACACACACACACATTTTCTTTTTTTGTTCATCCATCAATATACATTTAGGTTGCTTCCATAGTTTGGCTATTGTGAACAATGCTGCAATGAACTCGGGAGTATAGATAGCCCTTTGAGATAATGATTTTGTTTTCAAGGATATATATCCAGAAGTGGGATTGCTATATCATACAATAGCTCTATGTTTAATATCTCGAGATCTTGAGTAACTTCTATATTCTTTTCCGTAATGGCTATATCAGTTTTCATTCCTACCAACAGTGTACAAGTGTTCCCTTTTCTCCACATCCCCACCAACACTTTTTTTTTTTTTTAATAATAGCCACCTTAACTGGTGTGAGATGATATCTTATGTGGTTTTGATTTGCTGATCCATGATTGTTTGTTAACTCATATCCACTCTTAACTGCCTTGAAACAATACCGGCCACGTGTGCTCTTAGCTTTATTGGCAAGAACTAGGTATGTGACTTTAACCTGACTGTGAGAGGATGGGAAACGTCAGGGAGTCTGTGGACTATTTGGTGATCTGTAGGTCATTGATGTGTGTTGTTTACAGTGGGAATAGCATGGTGAGCACAGGCTTCAGAGGCAAGCCAACCATTGGGAAACCTTGGTTTTCACGATGAAGGACATATACTAGCTAGTTCCATTTCTCCACTTCTTTCCGGCTACTTATAAAATGGTGCCTTCTTGACCACTGACAAATAACAATAATGTTTAGACTACAGATAGAGAGACCTTGGGAGATTGATACATTAAAAAAAAATTCAAAACAATAAAAAGTTAAAAGAAGATTACAGTAAACAAGGTTACACCGTTCATCTTGCCTATAAGATACCTGGCATTATTGAAATTCTCAATTATTTATAACTCTTCAATTGGTGTTGTCTTCAAAATGGAATTAAATAACCATAAGCCCTAGCTTAGATAGGTGAGATTTGGGGAACAGATTTAACCGAACCTTTTGATGACATTTATACGTTGGCTGGCATTCTTAAAATTGACACTTTTCTGCTATATTTGTCATATATAGTTATTGAAATACATGTTTATAATGAATGATTATTGTAAATAGATTTTAAGAGAAACAAACTAGACTTTAGTCTTTCCTTACCAAAATACTTTATGCATATGTTTCTGTAATTTTTTTCCTTGACCTAATCAAGAGCTTTTCCATGGAAAGGATTTTTATTTATTTATTTATTTTTTTATTACAGTGCTTTTTACGATACTCTGGGAATAATTTTCTCAATAATGTAGCCTGAAAAATAAATGTTTACATATAGTGTGCCGAATCTAATTCTTTTTCCTTTTAGCCAAATCATATTTCCTAGATTCTAACTCTTTTATTACACTGTTACTGTCTCAGTCTTTTATTTTAGTCTTTTACTACAGTGATTTACAAAGATATTTCAATAAATATCTTTATGCCACAGAAAGAACTTCTGGAATTACAGAAGATAATCCTAAGTATTAATTTAATAGTTAATTATTTTACAATTTAGCAACTGGAAGGCTTCACTTATATTACTTTTTGACAGCTAATTATTCTTATTGATGAGGTTAATAACAACTCTGAGACATTTCTAAGTCATCCTCTTTTTATTTTTCTGATTAGTTGAAAGTCCCTAATGCATATAAGGTATATGAGATAAACAGGCATTGTGGTATTTGATTAATCAAAGGCATACTATTCATAAACCCGGCTGCATTGAAATATACTCTTGTTATACTAAGCATAGATATTTTGTTTCTCACTCCTCATAATATATATTTTTTTAAGGCAATCGAGATTATGCCAAGGATGATCCATTGGAGTTTAAGTCCCATCAGTGGTTCGGAGCATCTGTGAGGTCAAAGCAGGATAAAATCTTGGTAAGTCTTTTGGATATTTACTCATAAGTGAGTTTAGTCAATTTATGTAAAAACACAAGTTTTAGGCTTAAAATCTGATGGTAAAACTCAGTGTGCCCAGGGGCACTGGGTATATATAATGAGATAAGGTAGCTCTGATCAAAGGTCACTTCATCTAAGAATACCATCTCTCTTGCCCTTTACAGACTTGGCTTCTGCTAGTTTCCACCTTCATTCCTACGTTTTCATTTCTCCCTCCTCACCTGATAGTTCCCATTGGCTTGTTTCTGTCCAGACAGATTTAGAAATAGTGTGCCTTTGATTAATCAAATGCTCTATACCTCCTCTCTAAAAATACAGCAGCTCTCTTTGCCTCATCTTTCCTTCTGCTCTGGCCCCATTCCTTTGTTCCTCTTTCGAAAAAAAATTGAGCACGTGTTTTCTGTAGTAACCATCTCCACTTCTTCACTTCACATCCTCTTCTCAGCTACAGTAGTCAGGCTCAGGTAAGCACAGCCAAGGTCACCCTTGCCTTCACGTCACTGAAATCCACTGGTACTTATTCTTATTTTTCTTGCCCCCTCAGTACCATTCAGCAAGGTCAGTTGACCCATTCTTTTTTAAAATAATTTTCTTCCCTTGGCTTTTGGGACACTGTACTTTCCTGGTTTTCTCCCCTCTTGCTGTTCCGTTGCAAACTCCTTTAATGGCTCCTCTTCTACTCAGTTTCTAAATGTTGGGGTATCCCTGGGCTCTGTTCTGGGCCCCATCTGCTCTATATATACCTTTTACCTGTCTGCTCCTGTGCTGTTCTATGGTCATAAATACAATCTATATGTCATAATCCTCAAATCTGTATCTCCGAGGTAGTATAGATTTTCTGAAACTAATTTTTTTCAAAGATTTTGTATGTCATGTGCTACCTCCTTTGATTTTAGGCCTGTGCCCCACTGTACCACTGGAGGACTGAAATGAAACAGGAGAGAGAGCCTGTTGGAACATGCTTTCTTCAGGATGGAACAAAGACTGTTGAGTATGCTCCATGTAGATCAAGTATGTATAGGAAGTTGTACCAGCTTTTAAGAAGAGGGTTGGGAAGCTTCGTTTGTTAAAAATGTGTGTGTATGTGTGTTAAAATTTGTAGATTTATTGTGATGTTTGAATGTAGGAAAATGAAAATAGTACTATTAATGTAAAGAAATTACAAATGTAAAATCAAGAAGCTTATCTTGTCTCTCTAAGGACTGATTTTCACATTACTTGGTTAGTAATAATTAATGTGTGATTTTGGATACCTGTATTTTTAGTTTCTGTTAGTCAAAAGATGTTCCATTGAGCTTCTCTAACAGAAATGTTAGAGATTCTGATTCAGTAGGTCAAGGTCAGGCCTGGGTACCTGCATTTTTAACAAACCCTACAAGGTAATTTTGATGGATACTAAATTGAGAACTATAGCTTTATATTAATAATGATGTTAAAAACTAAAATTTATATCTTAAAGAGGCATAGTTTATATAGGAAGATGAAACACCGAGCTCAAAAGTCTGAGTCTGAATTTCTCTGTTTTTATCAGAGTTTCTTTGTCAATCTGTCATCAAGCTTACTCTTCTTTTGATGATCTAAAAAATCTCGCACTGTTCTCTAATATTATTTGAAATTTCATTTGAAATTCATATTATGACTACAGATGATTTTGAGCACTTAGAATTTTAATTATACTTTTCCAGACTCTGTGCATCCTTTTTCCCTTGGAGATTAAAATCCTTTTGCCTTCCCACCTTTGTTATATTGGCTACCACTCCAAATTCTCTTGATATCAGAAACATAAAAATAGCTTATTGAAATGCAACATGGTGTTTATACCTAGAGCACTTATTAGGCCATTACTTTTTTGTTTACCACTGGTTACCAGATAAGCACAAGATGTAAGACTCTTACTGCTAGATTCTTTCTTTCTGCATATTTAATGAATTGTGACACCGGGTCAAAGGAACCACTCAGTCCTCACAATTCTAAGCAGTTGAACCTCCAAGGAACTACAAGTGATTTCATTAAACATGTATTTCTTAGCCTACCACCTTGACTCTACTTGTTGTAAATGAGTGATAAATATCAAGAGAGTGTTTATTAGGCTAGGCCAGAAAGCATACCCTACACGGGACAGCAAGTTGATCACTTTGTCCTTAGTTCTTGATGCCATCTGTATCACCACCCTTATGTTGATATTTTGGTCAGAGTACTGTCATCTTTGTGGTGTGTGGAAAATGTGAGGATTAAATTTGTGTTTTTAATTTCTGTATTGCGAAAATGTTCCCATCATGAGAAGATAATTTTATACCTATGAAGAGTGAGCTAACTCTCATGTGCCAGCTTTGTAACTTATCTATACAACAGATACGCAGAATCACCCTGTGCTTATGTGATAGATGTGGGAACTAAGATTCGGACAGTTAGTGAAATAATTTTTTCCTATGCCTTAGGTATTGGGTGGTCTAATGAGGCTTTGAATCAAATTTGTCTTATTCCAACAGAATCTTTCCCCTGTGTTACTAACAATAGAAAATGTTTTCCATTTCAGTTGTCTCTGTATTAAGCAGTTTTTCTACAAAGAATATTTCTTGCTTTCACGAGTATAGGTCTGGATAATGCTTGATGTGTAAGAGTACATGCAACCTTTCTGAAAATGAACATTCTTTTGATGATCTCGTGTGGATATACTGTCATGGTAGACTAGTAGTTTTTGTCATTTTGCCTCTTTGGTAATGAATAGTTCTTTTCTCAACATGTATTTAAAGGATTAAGACAATGTTTATATGATGCATCTGTTACATAATGCTTTCATATTTATTTGGTTTAGGCATAGAAATTATAAAATCTTTTTAAACTTTATTTTCTAAAGTATTTTTATTTAATAATAATACTTTCTAAAGTATTATTGTTTTTATTTATTAATTGATTTGTTTGTTTGTTTATTATGGTGACATTGGTTAATAAAATCCAATAAGTTTGAAGTGTACTTTCTAAAGTATTTAACATCCAAATCAGATCAGCAAGCTATGGCTCGTGAGCCTCTTTTTGTAAATAAAGTTTACAAAAAGTAAACTTTTTGTAAAAAAGTACAGCAACACCCATTTGTTTACATGTTGTCTATAAAGGGAGAGTCGGTAGTTGTACTTTTTGTAAAAAAGTACAGCTACACCCATTTGTTTACATGTTGTCTATAAAGGGAGAGTCGGTAGTTGTCACAGGACCTTATAGCCCCTAAGTCTGAAATATTTACTGTCTGGCCCTTTACAGGAAGAATTTACTGATCCCTGATCTAAATAGTAAAAACTCAAATCTTAGAAAAAGCACAAAGAACAACTTTAAAAAAGCAAAATGAATGCCTTTCTTCCTAATAAATCTGGCTGTCTGCATCCCTTGATCATTGTACATGTTTTTCCACTCAAATTTTGAAATTTTAAGATACCTACAGTCCCCAATTATAAAAAGCAACCTACCCAGATTTAAAAAAAAAAAATGCTCATGTGTAAGAATCTGAGACATGGATTATATTTTCGTGTTTTGCTGACAACCTGCCTGTAGCTGTGGGCGATTCACCCAACCAATCAGGCCTTTGTTTCACCGTTGGTAAAACATTGTTTTGGACAAAAGACTTCAGAGGTATAATTTTATTATTTTCTATCTTCTTCATTCTTCAGTAAATTATGCAATCCAATGATTGTTTTCATGAGAATGCCAGCTTTGTAGGGCTACATTGTTAACTTCTTCGTAACTTTGCTTGTTTTGGTGGTGGTAATTTGTAGATTTTTGTTGTTGTTGTTTGTTTTTAATGTGACCTATGTAGACACCCTGAGCATGGAACTTTACTGTCTGTAAAAAACTTACCTTATTACTGATTGCTTTTGCTTTCAGCTTTTTGTAACTGTATCTATGATCCTTTTTGGCATTGCACAATAGACCAAATGTCTTTCTGTTCTGAAATTGCCTGAGCCACAAATCGTATGACTTAAATACTCTTTCAGTTCCATGCTAAGACTAAGTCTTTTGTTCCTGGTTGGCTTTTTCTTCCCTTGATCATTACTCAGGGAATTGCAAATACATTATTGATTTGAGGTAGTACAGCCTCCTGGTAGACACGGCTGAGCTCAGATATAGTCTCTCTTATTTACTAGCTGGTTGACCACGGTCAAATTACTTAATTTCCTTAAGCCTTAGTTTCCTTATCTGTAAATTATCTCTCATAGGATTGTTGTAAAGATTTAAAACGATAATGCCAAGGAAAATGCTTTAGTATAATAATGGCTCACAGTAAGGGCTTAATAAACATTAGCTGCTTTTATTATTCTAATCAGTAATATTATAATTTATAATATTGTCAGGCCTAACAATGGAAGAAATATTAATTGTTCATAGAAATAATGAAAACCTTCACTGAAATAGATTCTAGTCAACATAAAATTCTTTACATTGCCATAAACACTCAGTTTAATATGTACCTATTAAGAAAATTTTAAAGGACACTCATGTTTTCTAGCTGGCTGTTCTTGGAAACCAAATAAAGCAGATAATTGTACAATATGATAATCAAAAATGAATGTCTTTATAAATAGCCTGAAGTAGTTCCCCAGATGCAACTCGAATAAAGGAAATAAACAGTTGGCTTGAGGTCAGAGCAGAATTCTTTAGCATGAATTCACTAGACACTGGAAACCCCAGCCCAACATTTTTGCAGTCCCTTTTGGTAAGAAAATTTTACATTGGGATAGCATTACACTCTTGAGGCTATTTTTTAAAAAAAAAAAAAAAAAAAAATCTAAATTTAGATATTAACTATGTAATCTTGGGGCAGTTCCCAAGTTTTTATAATGGGTTCAAAATTTTTGATGGGAGTATTTGACAACAATTTTTGGGAGTTGTGCTAATGACTGAAAATAGACATTTTGGTTCCTGTATTTGGTTGGCAAATACAGTAATACCATAGCATAATTATTTATATATTGTAACACTGGCTACAAGAATTCCTTGATAACTGAAGAATGGCATTTTTCATTGTTTCTCGTTATCCTCAAAAAAATAAAATAAAATAAGGGAGAGTCTGCAGGTTCATTGTTATTTTATTCTAGGTACAGTATTACTCATAATTAAAGTTAATTTAAATTGACTAATTGCCCAGAAATTGTCCCCTTTTGTAAGAACTACAAAAAAAGGGGTAACCACCAGAGAATGAAACTGTTGAGTCTATTATTATTTGGAAAATATTTGAAAGTGTCATGTTTAAAGACATCCACTTTCACTAGACCCCAGTATAAACGTGTTGTGAGAATAGTATCATATTTTGTTCTTCACAGAACTTTAAGTTAGAGTCTGGCTATGTCCCAAAATTCCGAACTATATTTCCTATGGATACTTATTTTTTGTTGTTAGCCATAAAATGTGTATAGGAAATGTGTGTATTAGGAATGTATGTATCTCTTAAATAATGCAAAGACCTAGCAACTGTAGGGTAATAGTAGTAAGAAATAAGAATTTCAGATTAGAGATTTTAACTTGCAGACCACAACTCATCATTGTTTTATGAAATCAAAATAGTGGGTCATAACTAGTAATTTTAGAAAAGGAATGGAATATAATAAAATAGACAATATTAGAGTATATTTTACATAATAATAGTGATAATTGTTTTGTGAAATTATTTATGTATATGTTATACATGCATGCAATATATGTATATTAGATTGTGTGGACTGTGATATAAAATATAATCTTGCTGTGGTTCGTGGTTAAAAATAAGAAGTTTGAAATCCGCCATCTTAGGTTATTTTTTCATTCTCTGGTGATTGTACTGAGTACTTTAATCTCTTTCTGTTGCCATAGTTGAAGAAATGGTGCTGATAAATAAACATACTAATTTTTTAAGAATGCGATAACTCATTAAATGCCTATTTGAATGAACATTCCAAGAAACTAGTACATTATCTTATGATTACATTGATATCAAATTTTTCTCTTGTTTCATTTTGTGTTATTTATTTGATTTTTGGATTTGTGTATATTTCTAATCTTTTTATTTTAGAAAATATTGATGCTGATGGACAGGGATTTTGTCAAGGAGGATTCAGCATTGATTTTACTAAAGTAAGTTCTCATTTAAGACTGAATGAGATTCAGATCTACCTTATTATCTAAACCACGGTTAAAAATTAATTGGTCAATACTTCAACTTCTCTATGACTATTACCTGTTTTATGAGAACAGCTAATAAAAATGACCCGTGCATTTTGATGTTCTTTGCCTTTTGTCATTTTCTCCCTAGTAGACATTGCTTATTTAAGAATGACATCAAATGGGAATGGTGGACAGTAGAGAAACTCAGTAGATGATAGATAATTATTAAGACTTAAAATTTCCAGTTAGAAAAATTTCTAGAATATTAAAGTTTTCTGTTTTTGATTGAAATGGATTTTTCACAAAAGCTATCATTGGGAGCTTTATTACAAAATTAGAGTTTAGTTACATAAAAGCTGAGAAAAAATGCATTTTTTTTTTTGCCACCTATTGTGTGCCTACAGGCACCAAGTAAAGCTGAAGCAATTTAATTATTTTAAGAAATCTCATATTTAGGACTCTATGTATTTTTATATGCTTATATGCTTTTTAGAGTTGATAGTTTTTATCTATTCTAAAATAAGAATTCCATTTATATTTTCAAAGTAAATTTTTCTTAAGCACTTTAATTTTGTATGTGATTTTTTTTGATGGAATAGGTGAACATTTTGAGTATCAAATTGAGAATGTTCAGTGCTCACAGAGAAGTCTCAAAAATATGTTGACTGATTAAAAGTAGAGCTTTCTTAGAAAGCCTAATATGGCTTTCTTAGAAAATATGAGCAAAGAGTGCCTTAAATTTATTAAAACAATAGAAACTATTATTCAGAAAAACTAATAAAGCATTTTCTTATTTTTTTGATTTGTATTAAAATTTTTTCTAGATTATGTACTGATAATTATAGTTAGCTCTGCTTACTAAGTTACTGATTTTAATTTACCCAATTTGTAATTCAGAATTCAGAATTTACTCATAATTCAAAATTTAAGAAAGCAAAAGGAAGATATAAAGTATATTGATAAATATTAACTTTAAACTTATATGTTATATTTTCAAATAGGTGTATTAAAAAAAAGTTATCTGTGTTTTCTGTACTTATGCCTGTACAACTATAACCTTAGAGATATTCTCATATGGTGAATAGTCATTTCTAAATTAACTATTCACTTTCTTTAACTCATTTCTGGAAAAAAAAAGTGTCATTTTAAAGCAGACAATTTAGAAGTATCTTTTCCATAGCCAGAATTGGAAATTGTCTCCTGAAAGCTTGAAAGAGCTATATGAAAATTTGGAGGGGATGTTGATTTCTCTAATCTCCATCAAGAAGAAATTTCCAAAATACTATGTTCAAACATTAAATAGCTTGAATTAGATACTTTTAGTTGGTACAGATATAAGAAATGCTAGTCAAGAGTAATGCATATATACAATGTACCCTGAAAAATTTACCTACCTTCTAACTTCACTCCTATTTAGATCTGTAAGACACCAAAAAGTTTTCTTTAGCTCCCAAATTTTTAATGTTTGTTAAAAAGGAAGTTTGTCTATGGAGCCGCAAATGTAAATACAATGTTAAGGAGTGATTTTTTTCCTTAATGTAACCCAGTAATAATTTGCAGGAACTACTTCATACCAAGTTTGTGAATTAGCCAGCATCTGTACGTAGATATATCTTTGTATATTTTCGTATATTAATGAATATAATTTTCCTTTTTTATTTTTATTGTATTTTATTACATTTTAGAAAAGTTACAAATGAAAATTATTAAAATTGAGTTAGATGAGTTTGAGATTTATGATTTTGTTTGCTTTAATATATATGTATATGTAATATATATACATGTATATGTAGCTTTTATGTTTATTACATTGCTTTCAATTTTTAAAGCTACCTGTTTTTAAATATATATCTTTTCTTATTGATTTAATCTAGGCTGACAGAGTACTTCTTGGTGGTCCTGGTAGCTTTTATTGGCAAGGTAGGTTAATATTGTTAACTAATATTGACTGTTTCAGACTCTCCTGTCTTATGTGCCTATGAGATTTTTCAAATTATTTTAAAGAAATGGAAAAATACAATTTAGCTGTAAAATTACTGTCCATTATACAATATTTTTTAAAAGGACTCTAACAATATATATAATACGTTTGATATAAGATGCAAAACATATTAAAAAAGGACTATAACATAAAATATATATGTATAGTTATACTTACATATACTTACATATAACTATACATATATATTTATGTTATATATAACTGTACATACATGACATAACGTATATATAGTCCTAGTAAAAACTAATCTGAATATTTTAAAAGTAAATTATAAAGTAAATTTATAAAGTGATTAAAATAATTTATTGTCATTGTTTATTGTATGTACTTCTCTATCTCTGTATTCTAAGGGCCATAATGTAAGTGTTAGGAAATATGTGGAACTGATATGTAATAGGTAAATGGTGGCATTCTGAAAGTTCATGGTTTTAAAAGTATTTTAATATACTCATTAGAATATGTAAATGGTTATTTTCTCATTAATCACTGACATCAAGAATGATTTCTTTGTCTTTGGGGAGTTTTTTTAAAATAAAACATCTTATTAAATTTCAAAAGAATATAATTAAGCTGGCATTGATGATTGATGTAAAGGTAAAATTACATTCTTCAGTCATTCTGGGAGACCTAATAAAATTACCACTTCGACAAATGTATAACAGATCATTATTTGCTGACAGTTTGAAAATAGATAACTAAATCTGCTTATTTGCTTACTTTACGTTTCATTTATCTTTAGATACACACATTTATTTAGTTAGTACATTCACATGCTTATTTTCTGCTAGCAGATGCCATTTACAAGGTCAAAACTCTTGTTTATTGGCATTTTGTTCTTCAAGCATTGTCAGTATTTGGAAGAACTGGAAAACCTCTGACTGTATTTTGCAAGTACTTTCCGATGCTAAATTTTACTTCTGTATTGTACACTATGGTTTCCTTTCTTGCTTCTTTTTAGGAAAACCCATGCTTTCGCTTTAGAGAAAGAGAAGTTAAATTAGAAAGATTTACTGTAGGAAAATAGGATGGAGGGAAATAAGGAATGAGAAGTGGGAATAACCGAAAAGCTGAAAGGATGGCAAGGGAGAGAATGACAAAAAGAAAAATCAGGAAGACTGGCATCAGAGTGAGAGACAGAGTAACCAAAAGTGCAAATTTTGAATTTCCGTGACTTACACATCTAATGGAAAATGAAATGATTTAGGAAAATTGTACTTGAGTTTTATAGTTCTACAATGAAAACAAAAATAGTTCTAATCGCTAATGAGGAAATACGTATTAATACTTTTTAGTTAGATATAAAACATGAATTTTTTTTTCTTTACTGCCACATGTGTCATTCAGTGGAGGAGGGAGAAGTGTCTGATTGACATGTATGGGAACCAAAAAGAGATTTTGTGATTCTCATTCTCAAACAACTCTTGATTTTATTATTCCATTTATTTAACACCGATTTTTTTTTTTTAGTGAAGACAAATTCTGTATTCATAAATTTTTGTTTATTAGCAGAGACTAATTTGAAGTACTTGCATGAATAGAAATAATTGACTTAAAAATAATACCAAATTTCAGATTTATTATTATGAAGAATTATTTAAGGTTAATAATTAGAAATACTAATACCTAATGCTGTTTTCTTTTATGTAGGTGACATCCATCATCTACATCATAAAATTCCCATTAGAAAGTTACCATTTATTTTATATATATTTTTTTCAGGTCAGCTGATTTCAGATCAAGTGGCAGAAATTGTATCTAAATATGACCCCAAGGTTTACAGTATCAAGTATAATAACCAGTTAGCAACTCGGACTGCACAAGCTGTTTTTGATGACAGTTATTTGGGTAGGTAAAACTGAGCCGTAGATTCATTTTCTGGAGTTGGGGTAGATTTGTCCTGTATTTGCATATGCTGTCTTAACGAGGAAAATCTTTTATGTGATTAAGATTTTTTTTTTAAATATAAGAAACATATAATTTCAAATTAGAGTACTTAAGTTATGTTATATTTCAGTAACTGAAATTTAAGAGTGTGATTATGTATACGATAATAATAGATAATAAAATATACGATAATAATAATAGATAAACTTTACGATATGATTACTAAACTCTGGGTATTGTTCTGAGTGCTTAATCTATATTAAGTCATTTAATCCTCACAAGAAGTCTGTGAAGTGTACTGTTATTATTCCCATTTTATATAAAGAAACTCCAGCACAGAGAGACAAAATACCTTCCCTGAAATCACTCACTTATAACTTGCTGTTCTGATTGAAACCGACTTGAACTTTTATTATTCACTGTGTTAAACTTCAATTTTGGTCTTTAGGATTTATTAACTTTGTTCTCTCTTTTTAAATTTCTTGTATTCATTAAACCAAGTACACATGACAGAAATAGTACTAAGCTGATTGGGAAAATCTGTTATTTGTTGCTACTTTATGATGAATTGCAAATTGGCCCTGTTTTCAGCTGGCTCCTTTGTAAAGTTGGTAAAATAATCTTAATTGACTCCTTTGTAAAGTTGATAAAATAAGCTTAATTTTTCTAATAGAGATACTATATTTGGGAGTTTAACTCAATTATTTCCTTTAAGATTTGGTTATCATACATACATGAGGACAAAATATTGCTTAATTAAAAGAATTGCTTGAAGACGTTGTCAAAGAAAGCTTAGTGAGCAAGTGTGCTGAAGATAACCAGTACAGCCCTGACTGATGGTGTTTCACCTTCGGTTCCCTGTTTAGGTTACTCGGTGGCTGTTGGAGATTTTAATGGTGACGGCATAGATGGTATGATGCATTTAAACTATATTTAATCCTTTTTTAAAACAATTTAGGCTAAGCATTTGAACAAGTAGCTTTGGAAATTTTCAGCAATTAGAGAGATTTGAAACCATTGTTATGGAATATAACAGGAAGAGTGAGAGATGTTAGTATGTCAACTTGAGCGGGGTCTGTGTTAAACTTGCCAGGGACCTCAGTCTCTTTCTTATCTGCTCCTTTGCTAGGATCATTTATTATGGAGTACCAATTTTTAAAAATCTCTTATTGTCTACTGAAATAACAAAACTTAAACCTTTTTGACATACCTGCCTCTTTCTGCAATTTCCAATATTGGTCTTAAAAATTAGTAATTACGTTTTTTCTTTTCAGACTTTGTTTCAGGAGTTCCAAGAGCAGCAAGGACTTTGGGAATGGTAGGAAAGTTAAAAGGTATTTTTTGAAAAATCTCTGGATTGTTTTATATTTTCCAATATTTCTTATATTTTTGTTTTTTTCTGCACAGGTTTATATTTATGATGGGAAAAACATGTCCTCCTTATACAATTTTACTGGTGAGCAGGTATGCTTTTAAAATATTTTTTACTTAACTTTTTAACTTCAGCATTTTCTAATGTCTTAAAACTTTTCTTGGCAATATCTTAATGGTTTAATATTCAATACATAATAAATATTGGTATAATATTCAGTATTATAGATATAAAGTGGGCTTTAAATATTTTACTTTATTTTAACCAAAGTAATTTGTTTAAGCAAGGGCTTTTGTAATTTCATACTATGGCTTTTTTTTTTTTTCTTAAGGAAATAAATCAAATTGTATACACGTAAAACCAAAAACTTTCCTTTTCTTTGCTGATTACATTAATTTGTTCTTTAAGGAATGATCTGTGCCATTTAATTTTATTAGATGCAAAACAAAGCATGGTATAGCCGTGTGTATTATAGATATTACAAGTAAACTTCATTTGTACTACATGAAATTAAACATTCTTCAGTTAAAAAATGTTACTTTTGAGTACTAGACATTCTCTGTAGGTACAGGCATTTTATATTTTGTATTTTTTCCTCAGAGAATTAAATGGTAACTTGGTAATGATAAAGGAAAAGTTAATCAGTAATAGGGGAAAAACCTCTAGTTTGCAGATCTGGGTTTCAAGCCCACTTCTTGTTCACTTGAGATGATTGGGCTTTGCGAGAGGATTGATAGGATGAGGAATTGGATCAAAGGTCCCCAGCAACCTCTTCCCATTTGTGCAGCAGTGAGCGTTGATGCACAGCATGAAATGGTGTGCAGTTAACAGGCTGTTAGAGTTGTGGCAGCAGTTGAGAGTTGTGGCAGCAGTTATTATCCCTTTGTGCTGTTGTGACTTCTCCATCTCAAGCAGCTTTTCCTGTCAAGCCCTTGTGTGTCTCTGGGTCATGTTGTCTGCAGTCCATGATGTTTTCATTATTCCTCCTCAGATATTTTGTGGGGGAAAACTTGGGCTTTGCCTTAGGAGAAACCTGGGTTCTCCATACTTAGTCGTATTACATTGGACAAGGGCTTTATCACTGTAAATCTGGTGGTTCATGTGTAAAAACAGGGATTTTTGTAAATTCCTCATAGGAGTATGATGAGAATCAAGTGAAAACATTTAAATGATAGTGCCCAGGACAAAACTTGTCTCAGTCAGTAAGTGCCATCCTTTCTTTACACTTCCAGGCCAAACACCTTGAGAAAATAAGGCCCAAGTATAGTATTCTGTTAATTTCCAGTCTTCACATCAACGTGGCACCCCAGATACAATATACTCTATTACACAGGCTCTGATCTTGTAATTGAATACAGAACGTCTTTCATTTCTTCCATTACACTGTGTCAACCCCAAATAGATAACATAGGAATCTTTCTTATCATTCATTCCCTCCTTATATCTCTGCTAATCAAACTTGGGAAACTTCACTGACTTCTTTTGTTTTGCTGATTCACTCTTCACCTTAGTTCATCTATAATTTGTCATCTCTCCTAGTTTTGCTTTGCATGTTTGGGATCTCTTTAGAACTTGCCTTTTTCACAGGTATTTCCAGCGAGACTGCTCTGTCTGTGACGGCTAACAATCTTCTGTAGTAGGAAGAGCACATTCCTTCTCCCTCTGTATAATAAGCCCATGATAAACCCAAACATATTTGTATTGGGTGTAATTCAAAAGTAAAAACACTGGCATGTAATTAATTGAGATGTGAGACAAAAATGAACTCAGTTTCATATCTTTCCAAGCAGTAATTTCTCTAGAGTTGTAATAATTTCACATAGGGAGAGCCAATCATGACCTAGTAATAATTTGTATATATTATCTTACTGCATAGACATCTATTTATAACTTCTTGGATTCAACTAAAATGTCTGTCTGTGACTGCATGTCTTTCTGATAGTGTGTTTGTGTCTGGTGTGTTTTGGGTAGTGGAGAGGAAAGGAGACGATAGGTTAGACCTGGGAAGGAGCATTGATTGTACTTGGACTTAAATGGCATGTGCTGAAGACACTGAAATGATATATGTTTTAAATCTAAGAAAATAAAAAAGCTTCATTACTTGATTTTCATTGTGTTGGTAGAATAAACAGAAGAAATTTAGATTGAAGCACTGTATTCAGGGAAAAAAATAATGCTTTCTATTTGATAAATATACTATGAAGATTAATTGTTAAACTAGTTGGATGAAATCTAAATATTTTATTTTCATCTTGTTATCCAGATGGCTGCATATTTTGGATTTTCTGTCGCTGCCACTGACATTAATGGGGATGAGTAAGTTTAAAAAAATGTTTTCAGAAACCGTTTTCCTCTCGTGTTTATGAATGCTTTGCTAAAACTAGACATTTCTTTCTTTGTGTCTCTGTCCCTTTCTTGCTAATTTTTCTGTTTAGGGAATCAATTTGAAGCAACTTGATCATGAATACTAGAAAACCTCTATGTTTTTCGTAATTTCTTTCAATTGATTTTCTATTCTGAAATAAGAAAGTAATTTTGTGAATTGCTCATCGTTTCTTAAAAGAGTTGAAGGAATATTTGAATTTGAAATGATCATTTTGTGCTTCAGTGTGGCTGTGAGAGATATAGAAAGAGGGAACAGAGTTTTAATAAGAAAATGATTGTTCATAGATGGAACTTGATCTATGGTGAACAGAAATTCTGTTCTTTTAGTTATGCAGACGTGTTTATTGGAGCACCTCTCTTTATGGATCGTGGTTCTGATGGCAAACTCCAAGAAGTGGGGCAGGTCTCAGTGTCTCTGCAAAGAGCTTCAGGAGACTTCCAGACGACCAGATTGAATGGGTTTGAGGTCTTTGCGAGGTTTGGCAGTGCCATAGCACCTCTGGGAGATCTGGACCAGGACGGCTTCAATGGTAAGATCAGAGTACAGCAACTATGGGTCCCTGATTTTCTGTGTCCACCTGGAAAAGTCCTGTATCCCCATGAGCAAACCACCTTCCTGGAAAGAAGGATTTGAATGACAGTGAGTGACAGACTAGGTTAGACAGGTTGCTTTTTTCCCTTAAAAATCAGAGCAAATTTTTCAAAAAGCGATTTTCATGCGTCATTACTCATGCAGCCTCAAATTAGAGTGTTGTAATGGTTAATTTCTGAAAGGATCTTGTATTGGCATGGAGCCCAGTGTGAGCTGGTGATTTTCTGTGTCTCCTGCTTAGCAGCGGTGCCCTCTACTGTCCATGTGTGTGCAAGTGTAAGAAATGCTCCCCAGCACATCTTCAACGCAATGCTGACTAATGCATATCTCAAATGTATGATTTGCCATTAATATTTTTTAAAGCTATAACTTTGTTGTGACTGTTCAAAATATTCTGAGGGAGGTTATATCTTCAATGGGCAAGAGGTATAAGCTCATTGTCTTGTAATAGTCCTATTTAATAATTTAATTAATAGCTATAAATATTTTCAAAAATCAAAATGTAGGGATATGCCCCTTAAAAAGAAAATTATAAATTAAGAAGAAAACTTCAAAAATACAGGTGACTCATATCTCCTGTCATTCTCTATTGTTTGCTTATATTTTTTTCATGTTTAACAAAATTTCCACACTACATATCTTTTTAATAAATACACTAAAAATAGTAGTTATTTTCAGCTTTCTTGTACCAACCGTTACTTATAGTGAGTAATAAAGAAAGTAACTTAAAGAAATCAAACCTTTCTAGAGATTGTGAATGAGAGTTGAACTATTGCTTCGTTTGTATAATCAGCAAGATGTAGGGATATGCCCCTTAACAGTTAAAAAAGTTATAAATTAAGAAGAAAAATTCAAAAATACAGATGATTCCTATATCTCCAAAGTTGTAGTAGAAAAGGAAAATGTTGGTTTGGCCTTGAGACTCCACTCCTACCTTGTAGCTGATTTTATGTCATGCTCTTGGAAGTATCATCTCTAAGATTAACCCTAGAAGTTTTCAATGTTAGTGAAAAACTACTCAAACAGACTAAACCATTACTTACTGATAACAAAAACTACCTAGAAAACATAGAGCCAAATTCGAGGTTGTACTTTGAATAAATTTAATGAGCTCTTTGCTATAGCTGGGCCTCTGTCTCTAGGAGAGCCTGTACGTATTTGCTCTCACCTTATCTTGAGGATATTCCGGCCACTTTAAAGAACGCTTCCTTAATATAATGATCTGGCCAAAATCTCATCATGCTTTTTATATTTTTATTAAAATGTTTAAAAATAAATAAAATGTATTATCTGTAAACACAGCAATTATAAGCAAAACCAACTAAAAAATATTGAAGTTTTATAACTATTTTTCAAAGAGATTTTATTTTTAGAGATAGAGACCATGGAGGATGGTTTTGTTCTCCCAGAGTTTCTCTTGGGGTCTTATTGTGCCAAACAGTAAATTGTGAACAACAATATCTTTAGTGGAAAATGATCTGAGTTATATTTATGTCTACATGTGTATACATACACACACATATATAGTTTATGTGTACATATATTTATAGTACATGTATATATAGTTTATATGAAAACAAACTATTAGTTATAACCTGGGTCTTTTCTTTGTTCAGACCTGATGACACTAGCCCTTCGTTATGCTGTTGTTCCTGTATTTCTCTCTTTCCCCCCATACCCACCAGGAAAACCTTAGATATCATCAAGAGGGATACTGAAAACAAAACAATACAGTTTTGTTCCACAGTTATGTGCAGTTCTTGTCTATACCCCTCCAGAAAGGCAGAGGGAAGAAAACAAAGAAAAGAACAACTAAAATGATCAAAGGAAAATTATTTCATGAAAAAGGATCCTCCAGACTAACAGATGCCAGCCAAAAGAGAAGATGATTAGAATGTATAAAATAATAAAAGGTTTAGAAAAGTTAAAGTTTGTTTTTATTAAATGATCTCTCAATATTAGGGCATTGTCTATTGGGAAATTATATTTTAATAAATACTTTCTTAATGTATATATCAATTTAGAAGTTATGCTTATCTTTTGAAACTTGAAAAAAGATAAAAGAAGGACTCTTACATAATTTAAATACTACTTTTCTTTTTAAGGATAATAAATTCTTACTTGGTACTTACTTCAGGCCAAGCACTGTCCTAGGTGCCAAAAATGATAGGCTAAATTAGAGCCCATCAGTGCCTTTCAGGGATTTAGCATCAACATGGGCAACTTATATAAACAAGTAAGTACTAATATATAATCATCGCAGCGTTTGGGATATTCCTGGACATAATGGTCTTATATAAAAGATGAAAGATCAAGGTGTCGTTGGTATCTCGGAATGTGGCATAAGGAGGCTGAAACAGAATATATTAAGGAAATTCAAGCAGTTTGCAAGGGCTGGTACATAGGGACTGTGAGAGGCAAGATGGACATACCTTTACTCTCATAAAGCTTATGTTTTGTGGAGAGTGCATAGAGTAAACATAGTAAATTCAGATAGTGATAAGGCTGTGGGCTTAAAACAAAAAGCAAGGTGATGTGATAGAGCGTGCCTACATAGAGAGTGTGGATGAGAGTGGAGAGTGCATTGCCTTACAGTGTAGCCAGGGAAGACCCCTTTGACAGGATAGCATTTGATCTATGATTTGAACAAACAGAAGGAGCAAACCTTTTAACGCTCTGGAGCAAGAGCTGTAAGGCGGAAGGGAACAGCAAGTATGAACGCAGAGCCTGTTTAAGAGAAAAAGGGCTGGATTGGTAGGAAGAGTGAGTGAAGATTAGAAGTGGGAGTGAGGAGAGGCAGGAATGAATGGAAAAACCAGGTAGCATTTAAAGCCTTGGGAAATAATTGAAGGATTTTAAGAAGGAATGTGACATGATGTTAACATTTGATAGTTTTGAGGAGAATGGATTATAGGGACGAGGTTAGAAGTGGCAGTTCCCTTACACTGTTTTAGGGGTCCAGGCATAGAATGAGAATGGCTTGTCTAGGGTGGTACCAGCAGAGATAGTGGAAAGTAGACATATTTCTAAAATATTTTAGAGTTAGCAAAAGTCATAGTGACAGTTTGGTGTTTTTGGTTTTGGTGTTTTAAAAGAATTTCAAACTTTTTATTTGTTTATGTTTTTTTTGGTATAAATTGAGCAAGATCAAGATGAAGTTATAACTTCCAAGTTTCTGAGCCAGATTAACTTTTGCTTCAAAAAAACCCCAAACCATGCCCAACTAAATTAACTAGAATGTTGAGAGCTAGAATGAAGCTTAGATGAATCTTCTGACATGTCACTCTCTCCTCCATTTTAAGGATGACATATTTGAGATCCAGAAAGGTTAACTGATTTATTCAAGGTTATTTGGCTCTAAATCAGTGTAATTTCCATACAGTTTCTCTTGAATTTCCTTAAATTAGATAGTTGCTTTTGAATAAAGAATACATTACTGAACTTTAAATCAATATTTATCTTTTGATAAATGGGTTCTATGAATATATGTTAAGATCTCCATATAAATAATGATAAGTAATAAGACGTCTTTCCCTCCTCCTTCCCCTTTCTTTTCCTTCTTTCCTCCTCTTCCTTTCCCTTCTTTTCCCCTTTTCTCCATTTTCATCTCCTTCCACTCCTTTTTCCTTACAGATATTGCAATTGCTGCTCCATATGGAGGTGAAGATAAAAAAGGAATTGTTTATATTTTCAATGGAAGATCCACAGGCTTGAATGCAGTACCATCTCAAATCCTTGAAGGGAAGTGGGCTGCTCAAAGCATGCCACCAAGCTTTGGCTATTCAATGAAAGGAGCCACAGATATAGACAAAAATGGATATCCAGGTGCTTTCCTAGAAATACATAGAGCTTAGATTTTTCAGTCCTAATAACAAATACTATTAATTACTGTGCTCTTCTTGATTTATGTTATAGATTATTTCAATTCAGTGTTTCAGATATTGTTGAAGTATTAAGGCATTGATCTCATTACTGAAAAGGATATGAAGTAAAGACAGCTTTGTTTCCTGGGAGCTTCCAATATAAAACACATACTCTGAGTTTCTTTTATTGTCTTGAAAATATCATAGAAGCTGTAAACAAAGCTAAATGCTCATTCTAAGTTTTTGAATGCCAACCATCTTTTTTTGGTAAGTAACTTAAAGAAATCAAACCTTTCTAGAGATTGTGAATGAGAGTTGAACTATTGCTTCGTTTGTATAATCAGCAAGATGTAGGGATATGCCCCTTAACAGTTAAAAAAGTTATAAATTAAGAAGAAAAATTAAAAAATACAGATGATTCCTATATCTCCAAAGTTGTAGTAGAAAAGGAAAATGTTGGTTTGGCCTTGAGACTCCACTCCTACCTTGTAGCTGATTTTATGTCATGCTCTTGGAAGTATCATCTCTAAGATTAACCCTAGAAGTTTTCAATGTTAGTGAAAAACTACTCAAACAGACTAAACCATTACTTACTGATAACAAAAACTACCTAGAAAACATAGAGCCAAATTCGAGGTTGTACCTTGAATAAATTTAATGAGCTCTTTGCTATAGCTGGGCCTCTGTCTCTAGGAGAGCCTGGACGTATTTGCTCTCACCTTATCTTGAGGATATTCCGGCCACTTTAAAGAACGCTTCCTTAATATAATGATCTGGCCAAAATCTCATCATGCTTTTTATATTTTTATTAAAATGTTTAAAAATAAATAAAATGTATTATCTGTAAACACAGCAATTATAAGCAAAACCAACTAAAAAATATTGAAGTTTTATAACTATTTTTCAAAGAGATTTTATTTTTAGAGATAGAGACCATAGAGGATGGTTTTGTTCTCCCAGAGTTTCTCTTGGGGTCTTATTGTGCCAAACAGTAAATTGTGAACAACAATATCTTTAGTGGAAAATGATCTGAGTTATATTTATGTCTACATGTGTATACATACACACACATATATAGTTTATGTGTACATATATTTATAGTACATGTATATATAGTTTATATGAAAACAAACTATTAGTTATAACCTGGGTCTTTTCTTTGTTCAGACCTGATGACACTAGCCCTTCGTTATGCTGTTGTTCCTGTATTTCTCTCTTTCCCCCCATACCCACCAGGAAAACCTTAGATATCATCAAGAGGGATACTGAAAACAAAACAATACAGTTTTGTTCCACAGTTATGTGCAGTTCTTGTCTATACCCCTCCAGAAAGGCAGAGGGAAGAAAACAAAGAAAAGAACAACTAAAATGATCAAAGGAAAATTATTTCATGAAAAAGGATCCTCCAGACTAACAGATGCCAGCCAAAAGAGAAGATGATTAGAATGTATAAAATAATAAAAGGTTTAGAAAAGTTAAAGTTTGTTTTTATTAAATGATCTCTCAATATTAGGGCATTGTCTATTGGGAAATTATATTTTAATAAATACTTTCTTAATGTATATATCAATTTAGAAGTTATGCTTATCTTTTGAAACTTGAAAAAAGATAAAAGAAGGACTCTTACATAATTTAAATACTACTTTTCTTTTTAAGGATAATAAATTCTTACTTGGTACTTACTTCAGGCCAAGCACTGTCCTAGGTGCCAAAAATGATAGGCTAAATTAGAGCCCATCAGTGCCTTTCAGGGATTTAGCATCAACATGGGCAACTTATATAAACAAGTAAGTACTAATATATAATCATCGCAGCGTTTGGGATATTCCTGGACATAATGGTCTTATATAAAAGATGAAAGATCAAGGTGTCGTTGGTATCTCGGAATGTGGCATAAGGAGGCTGAAACAGAATATATTAAGGAAATTCAAGCAGTTTGCAAGGGCTGGTACATAGGGACTGTGAGAGGCAAGATGGACATACCTTTACTCTCATAAAGCTTATGTTTTGTGGAGAGTGCATAGAGTAAACATAGTAAATTCAGATAGTGATAAGGCTGTGGGCTTAAAACAAAAAGCAAGGTGATGTGATAGAGCGTGCCTACATAGAGAGTGTGGATGAGAGTGGAGAGTGCATTGCCTTACAGTGTAGCCAGGGAAGACCCCTTTGACAGGATAGCATTTGATCTATGATTTGAACAAACAGAAGGAGCAAACCTTTTAACGCTCTGGAGCAAGAGCTGTAAGGCGGAAGGGAACAGCAAGTATGAACGCAGAGCCTGTTTAAGAGAAAAAGGGCTGGATTGGTAGGAAGAGTGAGTGAAGATTAGAAGTGGGAGTGAGGAGAGGCAGGAATGAATGGAAAAACCAGGTAGCATTTAAAGCCTTGGGAAATAATTGAAGGATTTTAAGAAGGAATGTGACATGATGTTAACATTTGATAGTTTTGAGGAGAATGGATTATAGGGACGAGGTTAGAAGTGGCAGTTCCCTTACACTGTTTTAGGGGTCCAGGCATAGAATGAGAATGGCTTGTCTAGGGTGGTACCAGCAGAGATAGTGGAAAGTAGACATATTTCTAAAATATTTTAGAGTTAGCAAAAGTCATAGTGACAGTTTGGTGTTTTTGGTTTTGGTGTTTTAAAAGAATTTCAAACTTTTTATTTGTTTATGTTTTTTTCGGTATAAATTGAGCAAGATCAAGATGAAGTTATAACTTCCAAGTTTCTGAGCCAGATTAACTTTTGCTTCAAAAAAACCCCAAACCATGCCCAACTAAATTAACTAGAATGTTGAGAGCTAGAATGAAGCTTAGATGAATCTTCTGACATGTCACTCTCTCCTCCATTTTAAGGATGACATATTTGAGATCCAGAAAGGTTAACTGATTTATTCAAGGTTATTTGGCTCTAAATCAGTGTAATTTCCATACAGTTTCTCTTGAATTTCCTTAAATTAGATAGTTGCTTTTGAATAAAGAATACATTACTGAACTTTGAATCAATATTTATCTTTTGATAAATGGGTTCTATGAATATATGTTAAGATCTCCATATAAATAATGATAAGTAATAAGACGTCTTTCCCTCCTCCTTCCCCTTTCTTTTCCTTCTTTCCTCCTCTTCCTTTCCCTTCTTTTCCCCTTTTCTCCATTTTCATCTCCTTCCACTCCTTTTTCCTTACAGATATTGCAATTGCTGCTCCATATGGAGGTGAAGATAAAAAAGGAATTGTTTATATTTTCAATGGAAGATCCACAGGCTTGAATGCAGTACCATCTCAAATCCTTGAAGGGAAGTGGGCTGCTCAAAGCATGCCACCAAGCTTTGGCTATTCAATGAAAGGAGCCACAGATATAGACAAAAATGGATATCCAGGTGCTTTCCTAGAAATACATAGAGCTTAGATTTTTCAGTCCTAATAACAAATACTATTAGTTACTGTGCTCTTCTTGATTTATGTTATAGATTATTTTAATTCAGTGTTTCAGATATTGTTGAAGTATTAAGGCATTGATCTCATTACTGAAAAGGATATGAAGTAAAGACAGCTTTGTTTCCTGGGAGCTTCCAATATAAAACACATACTCTGAGTTTCTTTTATTGTCTTGAAAATATCATAGAAGCTGTAAACAAAGCTAAATGCTCATTCTAAGTTTTTGAATGCCAACCATCTTTTTTTGGTTTTTAATAAACTAACATTTTTGTGGACTTGACTATTGTGATTTTTTAAAAATATATTATTTCATTTAATTATCTTTTGAAGAATATAAGTTAGCTCAGCTCATTAATATACCATTTTCTGGATGAGAAAAGAGAATGAGAAAGGTAATTTACCTAAGGTTGCCCATTTGTTTCAGCCAGTACAGAAAGTGAGGTTTTTTTCTTGGTTCTTATATATTTTAGAGTATTATAATCGATCTAAGATCATAATGAGTCTATTCTTTAAATGAAATATAGTGCATAAAATTTAGACTACTATTGTTGAAAACAGTTAATATGAGCGCAATATACAAGTATGTTGAAGTGCTTTTAGAAATAGGACATGAAGCTGATTCTTATCTGTTATTTAAAATTTTTTTTTGTTACAAATGCAACATAATTATAGAACTTTTAGAAAATACAGCAAAACATTTTTCAGTGCATTCATATATATTTATTAACAAAATAGAATTATGCTTTGTGCACTGTTAATAGCATATTTTATTCACTTAAAGTATCAGAAATGTTTCCCCATGTCATTAATTGTTCTTCAAACAATATGATACAGCCATTTGATAAGATGAATTTTATAGTTTTCATTTTACCAAATGGCTATCATATCTTATTTAGCCTTATTTTGAGATATTTTTATCATTGTATGTACTTCTGGTGTATACTTCTGATTATTTCCTTAGGACAAAATTTAATCATTGCTATATCAAAGATAAGTACTATTTTTTAAAAGGCTGTTGATACCCATTGTCAAATTATAATCCCACTCCCTCCAAAAGAAGGTTTTGCAATTTTTTAAAGTACTCACCAGCAGTGAGTGATCATTTTTCCACATTTGTACCCATACTGGGTATCATCTTTTGTTTCTTTTAAAGTAAATTTAAACTATACGATAGGTGGAACATGTTATTTTGTCTTAATTTACTGTTTTTGATTATTAGTAAGGGTAAGCATTTTTGTTTATTTACATATATGTGCACTTTTGTGCATTTTGTTATATCTTTTATTCGCCATTTCTATTGGGATG
>NW_011888783.1:6498973-6502426 GCF_000151845.1 Pteropus vampyrus | reverse complement strand
TTTTTTTTGTTACAAATGCAACATAATTATAGAACTTTTAGAAAATACAGCAAAACATTTTTCAGTGCATTCATATATATTTATTAACAAAATAGAATTATGCTTTGTGCACTGTTAATAGCATATTTTATTCACTTAAAGTATCAGAAATGTTTCCCCATGTCATTAATTGTTCTTCAAACAATATGATACAGCCATTTGATAAGATGAATTTTATAGTTTTCATTTTACCAAATGGCTATCATATCTTATTTAGCCTTATTTTGAGATATTTTTATCATTGTATGTACTTCTGGTGTATACTTCTGATTATTTCCTTAGGACAAAATTTAATCATTGCTATATCAAAGATAAGTACTATTTTTTAAAAGGCTGTTGATACCCATTGTCAAATTATAATCCCACTCCCTCCAAAAGAAGGTTTTGCAATTTTTTAAAGTACTCACCAGCAGTGAGTGATCATTTTTCCACATTTGTACCCATACTGGGTATCATCTTTTGTTTCTTTTAAAGTAAATTTAAACTATACGATAGGTGGAACATGTTATTTTGTCTTAATTTACTGTTTTTGATTATTAGTAAGGGTAAGCATTTTTGTTTATTTACATATATGTGCACTTTTGTGCATTTTGTTATATCTTTTATTCGCCATTTCTATTGGGATGCTGTTTTTATTTCATTCATTTTTTTTTTTTTTATATTTGTGGTGCCTTAAATATTGAGTCTATTAACTCAACTCTGAGGTATATTTCTGTTTTTCACACTTGCTTTTTGAGCATAAAGAAGTTCTTAATTTTTATGTAGTCCAATTTACTTGTCTCTGTGGTTTTCTCATGTACTTTTCTGCCTAGAAAGGGCTTCCTCAAACTTAGCTTGGGCACACTATGAAATGGAGCTTTGATTTAGTTTTTTTCTAATTGTGAACCAGTTTTACTGGTTACATATAACAGAATGTGAGCAATCTGATATTTCCACAGCCCATTACACGTGCAAGGTTACTGAGGCAGGAGGAGTGTAAGTGATGTATTGACTGAGACTTGGCTTGAGCTGAGATTGCCATATTGGCCGTTCACCTCTTTCACAAAGCAGCCTTCACTTGTCTTATTGAGCATTTGATGGACACATGCCCTGATGAGCAAGGACCTTCAGTTCAATATTCTTTTCACATTTCATGGAAATAAACCTTCACATCTGTAGGAGAAAAAAAAAAAAAAAACTAATGCATTCTGTTTTTATTGGTTTGAATGCTATCTGCTATCATTCTAAGTATTTTAAGTACATATAATGTACCTTTTGGTTTTGTTTTTAATAAAATAAGATGAAAAAAATTTTTATAACAAAATTATAAAATCCACAGGTATCTATAAAGCTTTTCCTTTGAGGGGTATGTGTGTTTGAGGGATGTACTTCCCTTTTGTTGCTGATTTTTACTAAGTATCCTTTAAAAAGATTCTTGGCCACCTGAATGAAAGACTAGTTTTATGATGAGTGTTTGCTGTTGATGATAGCTTACTTTTCATATTTTAGCCTTTTAGGTGTTATTTTACAACCACTTAATAAAGAATAGTGTTCAGAATGTGTCTAAATCTTTATTGTAAGCATTAAGTTTTATAGAATAGTATGTGAATTTAAAAAACCATTATTATTGTTAACTTTTTTTTCTACTTTCTTTTAAGACTTAATTGTAGGAGCTTTTGGTGTAGATAGAGCTGTGTTATACAGGTGAGCATGTTTTTATATCCTGTAATATAGGAATATTCTGATATATTTGAAATATAGTTAAGTTCCAGTATTTGAATTTCAGCTTAATTTTCTTGAAGTAATGATAAAATTTGTATCTTCTTTATATTTAAGATTTGTTACAGGCTAGTAATATTTATACAAGGAGATCCCAAAGTAAAGACAGCTGTAGGTATTTTATTTGAAAAAGCATTCAGAATTTTCCTTCTTTGTTCTTTGAATTATATTCAGAAATATTTTTGAATCTTTCTTTCAAATTATGTGAGTTCACGTTTTCCTCTGAGAGCCAAGAAATTAATGTGGTGTTTAAGTTGTTTCCATTCTTTTTGCTATTGTAAACAGTGCTGCAGTAAATATTGTACTGTATATACATAAATGTGAACCTAAAATGCTTAGATCAATGTAACATTTTAAGTAACAGAATGCTGTCATAATGTTTTCAATTATGACGGCATTCTGTGACCAGAAAGATAGTATATAATGACTCCCAAAGTGAGTATTTTTATTATAGCATAGTGTAAGTCCACATATCTGTATTTCCCAACTTTATACATATTCCCAGTTATTCTCTGGGTTTCAGTCACTCATGCCTTAGGATATCATCTGGTATCCCAAGTAGATTAAGATGCTTACTCTTCAGTGGGCCACATTTACACGTGGCAGGAAAACTAACATTGGTGCTGTGTAATGGAGTTTGTGATGGGTCAACCTGATTGTGACTCTCAGGGTAGTGACATGTGTCCACATAGATTCCAGGAATTATCATGATGAAGACGGGCACTGACCTGAGCCTACTGTATTTTTGTATAAAGTTTAAAGCTGTGCTTCTGAACTTTGGAATACTATTTATTTATTGTTTCAGTTTTTAAAATTGCTGTTATGAAGTAATAACATGCATGTAGTAAAAATTCAAATAATATAAAAAAGGGCATACAGTAAAAGCATATACTTCCTCTTCTCATACTGGTTATTAGTTTATTAGTATATCCTACCAGAAATATTTTATGCATTAAAAAATTGAATTGTGTGTGTGTGTACATCTTTTGTACATTGTGGATCTTTTTTTCCCTCTCATACTAAAATTATATCTTGGATATATCTCAGAGGTCATCCATATCAATGCAGATGGATTTACTGCATTCATTTCCCCCACTGTATTTCATTGCATTAGGTACATATCCACAACTTGTTTAACCGTCCTGCTTTAATGGACTGAGTTCAGATATGCTGGCTAGTTGTCCTACTTTGCCGGGAACTGAGAGATTTACCAGGATATGGGACTTTCAGTGCTAAATCAGGACAGCCTTGGGCAAATTGGGACAGTTGGTCATTCTGTGTTTAAGTTGTTTCTATTATTTTTGCTATTGTAAACAGTGCTGCAGTAAATATTGTACTGTATATACATGAATGTGAACCTAAAATGCTTAGATCAATCTAACATTTTAAGTAACAGTTTTCTTTTTCTTTCTTTACTTCTTTTGTTTTAATATTACCAGGGCCCGACCAGTTATCACAGTAAATGCTGGCCTTGAAGTGTACCCTAGCATTCTTAATCAAGACAGTAAAACCTGTCCACTGCCTGGGACAGATCTTAAAGTTTCCTGGTAAGAGTATTTGTTTAATAATAGTTTTTATTGTGATTATTGGTTCAATTATTGTAAAAGCAATTGAAAAGGAAGGTGGGGGTTCTGAAATATTGCTAAAGCAGTTTCT
>NW_011888783.1:6493631-6496618 GCF_000151845.1 Pteropus vampyrus | reverse complement strand
TATTTACTATGATGGTATGGGTGCATATTAGTAAGTATTTTGTAGTCACAATCAGCTAGAGTCCTGCTACTTTCATCAACAGTGGAAGTCTTTATTTACATATATTTTGTGCTCTGAACTTTCTTCTCTCAGCTTAAATTAAAAGAAATTTCTACTCTACCTGATAGCTGTTTTACTACCATCATTATCTACTATCTGAATTAATATGACATTATTTTGGAGATAGTTGGATTACTTAATTAATTATTAAATATTTATTCATAATTAATTTGTTGTGGTCCTACTGCAATGTACAGACATTTTTAATGAATTAGAAGCAAATTACTTCTTAGGGACTCAGTATCTCTAGATATTTAGGACAGAGGTGTCCATAAAGATGATGTTGGTTATAAATCCTTTGGTTTGTATAGACTTCCAGGTGGAGCTTCTTTTGGATAAACTCAAGCAAAAAGGAGCAATTCGACGAGCACTATTTCTCCATAACAGGTCCCCGAGTCACTCCAAGAACATGACTATTTCCCGAGGGGGACAGATGCAGTGTGAGGAGCTGATAGCGTATCTGCGGGTAAGAGATATGTTTCTGCTACATTATCTTTTCTTTTTACTTATTATATGAAAAATGGAAGATAATATGGTATTATAGAGCTGAGAAACTTAATTGCTACTATATAGAAGAGTAATCATTACAGCTTTTTTTTTTTTTTTTTTTTTTGGTAATAGCCAAAACAAACAAAAAGCTCAAAACAGCCCAAGTAACCCTTGATAGGAGAATGGATGACCAGATTGTGGATTTATTATATGATGAAATATTACTCAACAGTAAAAATTAACCTCTGCTACATGCAAAAGTGTGGATGAATCTTAACAAGAGTGTTGAATAGAAAGCAAATTACAGAAGAATACATATAATCTCATTTTTAAATGAATAAACAGGAAAAGCAAACTGAATAATACATTGTTTAGGGACATATACACTATAATAAAACTTTTGAAAGCAAGCAAGGGAATGGAGAACTTAAAATTCAGAATAGTGGATACCTCAGAGAAGGAACGCAGAAGGATGAGAAGAGAAAAGAGCACGTGGGTAGCTTAAGCAAAATCAGTAATTATCAGTAATGTTCTAGTTATAATAGTACGTGTGCACTTGAGCGCTCATATTAACATGCCTCGTGTGAATCAAGTATTACATTATAAAACAAATCTATCAAGAGTTGTCACTGAATAACAATAATCTTAAAGGATATTCTATTCTTTATATAGGTGTAGTTTTAAGAGGGTTTTAGTAGAATTGGATCAGAAGATAGATACAGCTGGCTTTGTATTATGCACTTATCGATTTCTTCATATAGTTTGATGTCATAGGCTGATGTGATTAATTTGAAGCTTTTCTATTTCTAGGATGAATCCGAATTTAGAGACAAACTCACTCCGATTACTATTTTTATGGAGTATCGGTTGGATTATAGAACAGCTGCAGATGCAACAGGCTTGCAACCCATTCTTAACCAATTCACTCCAGCTAACGTTAGTCGACAGGTACTGTTCTTTCTCAATTTATTATTCTGATCTTTTATACTCTGATCTGTTTTAAGGTCTTGCAATTTATATTTTAAAATATCATAAGGGATTGCTTTTATAATGTTGTGTTTTTAGTCAAAGAAGTTATAGGGGAAGGAATCTGGATTTTTGGGTCAGAGTTATTTAAAGCCCCTCAGAATTTAATGATATGGAGAGAAAGATGGGGTCATGTTTCATATATATAAAACAGTTAAATAATTCAAGGCAAACAACAAAACACCAATTTATTTACATAATGATTTAGTATTTTGCTACATAAGTTTTATATCTGTTATCTTTGATTTACATTTCAATTGTAAAAATAATATATACACATATATATGCATATTTGTAACAACTCATTTTTCATAAAACCAAATAAAACAACATAAAATTTCATGGACTGTATTATAATATTTTTAGAAATTCCTATGTAAAACCCCTGTATTCAAATATTATGTTTGAATTTCCTATTCCACTTTTTTATTACATATTCACATTTTTAGATTAATATTTCTTCTCTTATAGAATGCTTTACCCTAATTTAGGTTATTTCTTCTTTGTCTAACTTGTAAGATTTCATAAACACTTTTTTGTAATTTGAGAAGACTATATGTGGTAACGATATAAGGCAAATTAAAATATATTTTAAAGTCTTTTGTAATTTTTATATTTTAACAATTTATTTTGTTTTATTTTTCACATGAATAATCATATATGCCACTTTCTACTACCCATTAATATAAAACTTGTAAACATAGTTCTGTGTTAGTTCATATTCTTTATATTTTTTATTTTTAGTAGACTCATAATAATGTTGATTAATAATTTAATAATGAACATCTGAGCCTCTTAGAATCTGTCATTCAATTTTATACTTTTTAAAAAAGTTAATTGTTACTTGTCCTTTAATATTATATGTTTTAATATTATAATTATTTTCTCTTTATGGTTTAAAAATTTGGGGGACACTATAATTAGTATTAACATTACTTTTGATTAACTTACTGAGATCAGCAATCCCATTAATATGAATATAATTTTAAAGCCAGCTAATCAAGTAGACTAACTTTTGAAACCTTTTGAGGGAAATATTAACTTTAATAATATATAGTTTCCTTTTTTCCCTTCTCCTGCTCTTGTTCTTCACTGTTTGAATTTTTTTTTCCTTTGTGTCTTACATTTGTTTCAACAATAACATTATTTACATGTAGGCATCTTTCCTTCTGCAGTCTAAGCTTTGTTATTTACTCTCATTTCTGTGTTAATTACCTACCCACTATTCTTATTTCTTTTTAAAATGGGTCCTTCATTTCACTGATCATATTACAAACTTGTTTATTGCACCCTCTGTAGAGTCCTGCTATCCAACAGAAATATAACATGAGCTGCATTTGTAATTTAAAATTTTCTGGTCAGCAACTTTTTTT
>NW_011888783.1:6475761-6493246 GCF_000151845.1 Pteropus vampyrus | reverse complement strand
CTACTGTATTGGACAGGGCAGCTTTAGAGTTTCCCTTTCTGCACCTTTATTCTTTGGAGTTAGAGATTTAGTGCTTTCTACAGAAAAAGTAACTTTTTTTCACCCACCCTCCATGTATTTATTTAAATATATATTAAGTTCTTACTCTGTGCAAGATGTTAAGTACATAACTGTAGAGATTTACTCAGTGAATGGAAGACATTGCTCTGTGCTTTTTCATTTTTGAAACTCTCTTTCCTAATAGCGAATTTTAATACGAATGCCTTTTTCTTCAGTGTAGTGTGGTAGTTAGGCAAATCTGCTTTTACCACAGGTTTTTAAGATTTCATACATATTTCTCATCCCAAACTTCAGATACACATCATTCTAACTTGGACTCTATTACACACCATGTTGCTAGTAAATTTGTTATCTGCAAAATGCACTCTTTTATTCCTGAACTACTTTAGTAGTGATTATATTTGGTATGACTTATGGAATCACCACAAAGTTCTTCTGTTGGTCCTGGCCTTTCCCGCTGACCCCACCCCTTCTTGAAGTACATAGCAACTGCCTACCACCTAGGTTATTGAATTACTTTACATATATTGTTGGGTTTCATCTCAATTAAATTTACAGTTAAGATGTCTATTGTATAATTTTATTCTGGGTAGCTGCATATCCCTTGTGACTTGGAAGCATACAGTCATCATTATTTTTTTTTTTTAAGGAACCCTTTCATTATTTTCCCTCTTTAAGTCTTTTTTTCTCTTTTTGTCTGCTTTTGGGTCTAAAGCCCTTTGAATGTTAACAATAAATAAACCAAAAATGGCTTTATCTTCTTTTTCTTTTCTCCTTTTTCAGTTTTTATATTCCTTCTTTCAAATCTTCCCCAAACTCTTCTGCTTTCTACCACTGTTTTCTCTCTTTTGGGTTCATACTGCTCCAGCTGGCACACTCTCATGGCCAGATCTAGAGGGAGAAATTCAGGTTTTTGCTTACTTCCACTATCTTGGATAGACTAACTTTAATGCATCTAGTTCTTTTTCCTTCATCCTTTTTCATGTGGCCATGCATATGCTGGATTCATTTTGTCCAGTTTCTGTTCACTTTGAATTGCCTATCTTAATTGTTGCTATATATCCACAGTTCCTTATTCTTTTACACTCTGTAGCCATATTTCCATGATGTTGGCAAAGGGATCATCTGTAACAAGAAATTCCAGAAGGAAGTTTATTTTTCCCAGGATCACACAACTTAGCTAGCAGCAGCCGATCCCTCATTCTTGACTATTACTTTTCTTCTACATCACACTTCATTCCAAAATCATAACAGCTTAATTTGAGATACAGTGTCCTATGAATCTTTTTCTATTTTTTCATTCTTGACTGTTCACTGACCTGTTTAAAAGTAAGTTCCATGATCTCTTCCATTCAGGTATGCAAATAAGTTGATGATGAAGCTATATACATATATGCATGTGTACACATTGTATATTCACATACTTCACATATATATTAATATACACTGTATGTGTGACCCATATTGGTATTTTTTTCATGCAGAAAAAATGTTTTTTTTTCTAGGCTCATATTCTACTTGACTGTGGTGATGATAATGTCTGTAAACCCAAACTGGAAGTTTCTGTAGATAGGTAAGTTTTGCTCCAAATAATAAATAGTGTAATAAGAAATTTAAATGGAAGAGCATATTTTTCTATTAAAAGTAATAGTATATTTTAATGAGAATTAGTTATAGGCATGATTTTTTATAATAATAAAACTATCAATATTGAGCTTAAAAAATATACATTATGTTTGCATTAGTTGTCTGGGTTGACCGATCTAGTCCCATTCAGCTTTGAGTAGTGCCACATTATGTCCTCTTAAAGATACATTTCATTGTTGATATACTCCTGACTAAAGGAATCTGATTACCATTTAGATGATATATAAATTACAAAGAATATTGCGAGAATCATGACAAATGATTAATTCAGCTTTTTGGAAAAAATCAGAGAATGAGTAAGTACATACTAACAGTTATAAAATTACTTCAGTAATAGATATGAACAGTAGTGATATATTAGTGGCATCAGTGTTGTCTTTTACTTAGAGAAGCACTGGATTTGCACCCACTATTCTATTTCCGGTTTTCAATTGAGCTGTAAAGCAGTCTTAAAATATCTTGAAACACTGTTGAACATGTCATCTGTATATTTATCTCTTGTTTTTTTGAACAGCCGTGCTCTCCCCATGCAGTCCTTTTTCATTGTCTAGATTTGTATTAACTTATAGAGATCAGAAGAAGATCTATATTGGGGACGACAATCCTCTGACATTGATCGTTAAGGCTCAGAACCAAGGAGAAGGTGCCTATGAAGCTGAGCTCATCGTTTCTATCCCACCACAGGCTGATTTCATTGGGGTTGTCCGCAACAGTGAAGTAAGCAAACTGCCTCTTTAAATATTGAAATGCACTCATAGGTCTCATTAACATTTATGAACTACTCCCCTATTTAGTATAGTGCAAGCTTAGCCATTCTACGTAAGGCTAAACTGCTGGGCAATAGAGTGCCTATCTTACATAATTCCTTTCAAGCCTAATACTTTGTGTAATGCATCGATATAACATTTTTGGAATTGCTAGCTAAGTGCCTGAAACAAGGTCAGCTAGATAAAGTGGCTAAGCCTGTCTATCACATAATTTATCAGAGGTAATATGGTTATGTATCTAAGTCCTCAGGGGATCTTTCAGAAATATTTTTACATTTATATGTGGCATTGTACGTAATTCTGGCTTTTCTCTTACTCCTCATTTGCTCAAATAGATATATTTGCTTTGTAAAACAAGAAAATTAAATATCTAACTATATGATATTGTCTAAGAACTTTAAAGCCTTATGGCTTCTGCTTTTTTTATGGTCATTAATTTATTTTTTTTTCTTTGTCTATCAAAAAGGCCTTAGCAAGACTTTCTTGTGCATTTAAGACAGAAAACCAAACCCGCCAGGTGGTATGTGACCTTGGAAACCCAATGAAAGCTGGAACTCAAGTAAGACATTTTAATTAAATGAATTTTTTTTTCTAAAGAAAGTAGCACAGTTTTTTGTGTGTGTTTTTTTTTATAGTAATTCTTTTAAATAAGTACTTCAAATTAGTGTCTTTAAATTGGTTTTGATTTAGAGTGTAATGATTAACAGAGTTTTATTTAGTTTTGACTAAAATACTAAAATAATGGTTGTGCTATTATACTGTATTCAATAAGCTGGTCTTTATACTACCTTCAGTTTAGCGAATGGATGAGAATATGGTTTAATCTTTGCTATTTTAAACTAATGCTTTAATGAGCTCTTCTTGACAAATATCAAGACTCTCAATCTTAGGTGAGATAAAATTATCTCATTAACTTGAAAGCTACGTGGTTGTTCCAGACAGGATCAAAGGCAACTTGGTTGAATCAGGCTCCCCTTCATCTCCCCTTCAGGTAGTAGAGAAGGTAGCCTAGGAACTTGAGAAGAAGCACTTGATGTGTCTCTTCCCAAATCCTCTAAAAAGTAAAACATATATATTTTGTAAAATTCCTAGTATCAAGGAAAACCGGCAGTGTATTTTGTGTTACTTTTTCAATAGATAGAGATATTGGTAATTTGAAGATCTCTGATAATATGGGGCTAAATATTCCATATTTATTCTTAAACATCTCTCCTACTAGATGGTGTTAAAGGGCATAAACTTACAACTAGTAGTAAGTAAGTCCTGGAGATCTAATGCATAGCATAGTGAGTATAGACAATAATGTTGTATTATAATCATCAAACCTACTAAGAGACTAAGTGTTAATTATTTAAACCACAAAAAAGAAATGATAATTATGTGGTATGATGGAGATGCTAACTATCACTACAATGGCAGTGATTACAATTTATAAATGTATCAAATCAACATGTTCTGTACCTTAAATTTACACAATGTTATATATCAAATGTATTTCAAATAAAAATTAAATATTTTATATCTCTTTAAGTTTTCTGTTATAATATTTTCTGTTAAAATTCATTATTTTTAGACATGCAATCTCTTAGGTAAGAGGGCTTGACCAAAGTACCTTGAATTGCATTTTTTCACATATATTTAATACAGTGTTTCATTAATAAGTGAAAATACTCTTTATTTTTTCATATTTCATATTCTCATTCTCTCTAGCTTTCCTACTCACAGCTCATTCACTATAGATCATTACACATTATTTAAAATGGCCAACTTCATGCTTTGTAAAGTGGGAGGCAATTTGGTAAAGTCCCACAGAAATGACTTTTTAATGTGTCATTCTTTTTATTTGGACATTGGATTTGAAATTTCACTAATTAGACATTGTTTTAACTAATGTTCAATTACCATCTTTTCTTCCTCTTTCAGCTCTTAGCTGGTCTCCGTTTCAGTGTACACCAGCAATCAGAGATGGATACTTCTGTGAAATTTGATTTACAAATCCAAAGGTATAAGAACTTTTTCAGTTTATAGTAACTATTGAGGAAATGGTTTTTTTTAAATAAATTTATTATATATTTTAAATATTATAGAATAGACAACTAAGATTTAAGTATTTGATTGTGCCATATATATTTTAAATATTATAGAATAGACAACTAAGATTTAAGTATTTGATTGTGCCAAATAATTTAAATATTTTTAAATTAATATTTATATCATACAAATAATTTTATTCTGTTTCGAATTTGTAAAACAAAACAAAGTTAAGAAATAAAACTCGATCATCTTCTTGGAGTTAAATGCTACTGAAAATAATTATTTTGATTTATATGTTTTTCATTGCTTTGTTGCTTTTAATTTGTTCATTTTTAGTGTCACTACATTTGCCTTTGTATGATTTTATGATGATTATGCACAATTCAGTCCTAAATATATTTTTTTCTTTTTCAGCTCCAATCTTTTTGACAAAGTAAGCCCAGTTGTATCTTACAGAGTTGACCTTGCTGTTTTAACTGCTGTTGAGATAAGAGGGTCAGTATGATTACCAAGTTGAGTATCTTATTCTCATGACTTAAAGTAGTTACTTTTTAAAAGCTTCTTTTGTATAGTAGGCACTCCACGTTTAGTGACAGTTTTATTGGAGCTATAGCTTCTGTAGAAAGATCTTAGCTGTGTGTTTCAGAGCTCCAAATTTTATTTGGTAATCCTCTAGATACAAACCAGATATGGCAGCAGCAGGCACAAAATAAGTGTCTTGAACTTCTATGCAAATTGACATCAATTCACCTGTTAGATTAGATTCAATAAAGAGTAGTTTAAGTGTGTGTGTGTGTGTGTGTGTGTGTGTGTGTGTGTGTGTACACACACATGCATATATAGGTTTTTTTTTTTTCTTTTAAATACATAGTACTTTCTAAAAATTCTTAGTTCTGATTTTATTCATTTAGGTACAGGTTACTTTTGAAAATGAACTGACCGTTTCATTTTGATATTCATGGTAGGTTTTCTTTGGTCATTGTTTAGAGTCTCAAGTCCCGATCATATCTTTCTTCCGATTCCAAATTGGGAGCACAAGGAGAACCCTGAGACTGAAGAAGACGTTGGGCCAGTTATTCAACACATCTATGAGGTTCGCAGTTACTGGATTTAACTAATACCTGGTAGAGAACCAACAAAGAGAGGAACAGATAGACTACTTTTTTTAAAAAAAGTCTATTTTTTATGTAAACTCTGCATAGTTTAAGTATGTATCAGAGATGTCTTTGAATGTTTTCCCTATTATTCCTAGGTTCATTTTTATTGTACCAGTAGCTTTGGTTGGTTAAAGAAAGCAGTTTTAAAACCAATTAGTTCTACCTTAATAAAAGCAATAGGTCATTGACTGTTTTCGCAGTTCTGATTAAAAATTATAAATGCCTGTAGCAGATCATCAAAATTTTGTGTCTGTAGGAAAATTTTCTATGCCATCTTTCATCAATAACTTTTTTATATTTTCCTCTTGTTTATATTTTCATCTTGACACATACTGCCTATACTTGAGGCAAATATTGAGTTTGATCTTTTTTGCATAATAACAGTCATATTGTAATATTAGAGTAACTATGGAAACTCTGCTGTTTCAAATCCTATTGCTAATGATTCCTAAAGTTGACGTAGAATGATTGTAGAATAGATTTTTTCCCAAGGTATTTATATTTTCTTTTCCTCATTAGCTGAGAAACAATGGTCCAAGTTCATTCAGCAAGGCAATGTTAAATCTTCAGTGGCCTTATAAATATAACAATAACACTTTGTTGTACATCCTCCAATATGATATCGACGGACCAATGAACTGCACTTCAGATATGGAGATCAACCCTTTGAGAATTAAGGTAATGTGCTTCATAGGAGCTCTTCCTTATGATGATATTTTATTGCCGTTTTTCTAAACTGACAAAAGAAATGCAAGAAATAAAACAACTATTTTAATCCACAAACCCATCTTGTAAAAATATTTGCGTTTATAACCACTATACTGAGGATTCAATTGTTTATTTGTATAACGAGTAAGGATTGATTCTATGAAGTCCTAGCGAACCATGTATTTATGTAGTGTTCAGTGAGCCTCAGGAGATGTTCCTGAGTGACCCAAATTGACTTTGGTTCCACCGCATTGTGACTTATCCACATATACTATTGTGTCGAAGGTATTTTGTTGTTGAAATTTTTGTCTTCAGAATAAGATACATTTACTGTTGGCTCTCTTCGGTGACCTAGAAAAATGTCATTTTATGGAATTCCATATACTTTGGGATATAGTCATCTCTGTCCTAGCACATATATTTGGATAAGATGCTGTTGCACAATTTAGAATAAGGAAAGTTAAAAAACAAAACAAAAAACATATACTTAAGATTGACATTTCTCTCAGATGTATACCGTGGAATTTCAGGCTCTTCCAGTGTGTTTTATCAGTTTCCCCTTTAGGCTATGCAAGGGGAGATAAATCATGGCTAGGCAGAGGTAACTTTTTTCTACATATTCTGGACTCTTATATTTTCTGTGCTTTTAACCATATATATTAAGTAGTAAATTTTCTGTCATACGAAATTTTCAGTCATTTTGTTTTAATCATGTTTAACAGTTTATGCCCAAATGTAAAATGTTTTCCATTATTATTTATCACCAATCTATTAATGTAATCCTAGGTCTCAAATTCACAAGCAACTGAAAAGAATGACACAGGTTTTGGGCAAGGTGACCGGAACCATCTCATCACTAAGCGGGATCTCACCCAGAGTGAAGGCGATATTCACACTTTGGTAAGTGCCATTTCGACAACAAGCACTTTAAACATTTAAAAATATGTGATTATAGAACTTATGCCAAAGAACATTTCAAAAATAACAACAGCTGTACTTGAAAGAACTACATATATTTTTATACCATTCAGTCTTCTTACTTTTCTTGTTCCTAGTCAAATTAATGTCATATTTTCTTCAAATGATTTATCTTTGTAGATTGTTAATAAAAATATTTTATGTTCCAACTTTTTGGTCTGACTGTACTCCATTAACTGACCTCTTTCTTGGCCTCGCCCTAATCTTTGAGGCTTTAGTGCAGTACTGCAGAAAAAGCCCAGAAGGCCTCAATAAAAATATAAGAATAATTAGCATTATGATTAACTCTTATTGAGTCGGCCTATATAATGACAGTAATGTTATAAAGGCGCTTATCAGTTAACGTTTTGAAATTTAACAGTTTTTCAAACCAACTGGCAGAGAACCTGGTGTAGTGTTTATTATGTTCATTGGTACACCTCAGGTTACTTTCGCATCATCAAATTCCATGTCCTCCTTAGTTCTCATCAATTTAACTGCTCAGTGACTTTTGGCACAATAAATCACTTTCTCCTTTATGAAACACTCCTCATTCACTTCTAGGGCACTACTCTCTTCTGGTTCTGCACCTACCACAACTAGCTACTTCTTAATCTCCATTTCCAGACTTTGAAATTATAGAGAGTATTCCAGGGCTCAGGGCTCAAGGCTCGGATTTCTGGTCTGCTCCACCTACATTCAGTAGATCTGTGCTGTTCAATATTGCAGACACCAGCCACATTTCTAGTGTCTGATAGCCACATGCGTGTGACAACATCGATAGACCTAGAGGGTATTATGCTAAGTGAAATAAGTCAGACAGTGAAAGGCAAATACCACATGGTTTCATTTACATGTGGAATCTAAAGAATAAAATAAACGAACAAAATAGAAAAAGACTCATACAGAGAACAAAGTGATGGTTGCCAGATGGGTGGGGGTTTGGGGGCTGAGTAAAAAAGATGAAGGGATTAAGAAGTACAAACTGGTAGTTACAAAATAGTCATAGGGATGTAAAGTACAGCATAGGGAATATAGTCAGTAATACGTTAATAACTGTGTGGTGCCAGGCAGTACTAGACTTATTAGGGGGATCACTCTGTAAATTATATAAATGTCTAACCACTATGTTGTACACCTGAAACTAATATGAAATAATATTGAATGTCAACTGTAATTTTAAGAAATTTTTAATTAAAAATAAAAATACAAAAATAAATTTTAAAAATAAAATTTTTGTATAATTAAGTTTGTTTTAAAAAAGCCACATGTGGATAGATATGTGAAAAGATGCTCAAGGTCACTAATCACTAGAGAAATGCAAATTAAAACCGCAATGTGATATCGCCTCACACCTGTCAGAATGGCTGTCATCAGTAAATCAAAGAACAACAAGTGTTGTCGAGGATGCAGAGAAAAGGGAACCCTCATACATTGTTGGTGGGATTGCAAATTGGTACAGCCACTATGGAAAACAGTCTGGAGGTTTCTCAGAAAATTAAAAATGGATATACCTTTTGACCCAGCAATTGTACTTCTGGATATTTATCCAAAGAAAACCAAAACAATAATTTGTAAAATGACAGCCCAATTTACAATAGCCAAGATACGGAAACTACCTAAATGCCCATCAACAGATGATTGGATAAAGAAGTTTTGGTTCATATATACATTGGACTATTACTCAGCCATTAAAAAACTGAAATTCTGCCATTTGCAATGACATGGATAGACCTAGAGGTGATTATGCTGAGTGAAATAAGTCAGATAGAGAAAGATAAATACCATATGATTTCACTTATATGTGGAATCTAAGGAACAAAAAGAACAAACTAATCGAAAACAGAGTCGCAAAAATAGTGGAATATTTGATGATGGACAGAGGAGAGGGGAGTTGGGGGTCTGGGAGAATGGGGTGAAGGGTTAAAAAGTACAAATTAGTGCAACTAATTTGATAGAAGGTCACAGGGATAGGGAGCATGGCATAGGGAATGCAGTTAGCATTAATATTCTGACTAGGTGGAAAACCAGAGGAGAGAAGGAGCAATTAGGGAGATCTTTTTATAAACTATATAAATGTCTAACCAATGTACTGTATACTTGAAACTAATTAAAAAAAAAAAAAAAGCCACATGCAGCTAGTGGCTACTACTTTGGGAAGTGCAAATATCTCCATACCGGTGATTCCATCACTGGAGAAAGTTCTGTCAGGCAGTGCTGCACTAGATGATCTTACTCACTCTTGTGGCTGTAAATACCACCTCTATGCAGATGGCTTTGATTTATATTTCCAACCTGATTCTCTGCATTGAGCTCCAGACTTCATTTTTCAACTTTCTACTGCAACTCTTCTTAAGAATTTAATAGGAATCTTAAACTTAATTCTAAGAGCATACCCTTGAGTTTTCCCAACTCTGCTCTTTCTGCAGTGTTCCACATTTTAGTAAATACCAACTTCATTCTCTGTCTAAAACCCAGGCATCATGCTTGACCCATTTTCTGGTTTTCTAAGTTTTTTTACTTTTAGTTCTTATATTTACATCTCTAGTCTATATTAAATTTTTTTTTTTTTTTTTATGTAGTGTGAAGTAGAGGCCCAGATTCCTTCTTTTGCATGTGGCTTTCCAGTTGTTCCAGCATCGTTTTTTGAAAGACTGTTTCTCCCCTTTAAGTGGTCTTGGCAGCCTTGTTGAAAATGAATTGACCATAAATGTATGGGTTTATTTCTGGACTTTCAGTTCTATTCCACTGATCTATACATGTATCCTTCTTGTGCCAGTACCAAACTGTTTGAATTTTGTAGCTCTGCAGCAGGTTTGGAAATTAGAAGTATGCGTCCTCCAACATTTTCTTTTTTTTTCAAAATGTTTTGGCTATTTGGGGTGCTTTTAAAATTTACATTCTTATAACATTCCATATAAATTTTAGGATCGATTGTCCATTTCTGTGAAAAAGGTAGTTGGAATTTTGATAGAGGTTTATTGGATTTGTTTATGAATTTAGGAGTATTCTCATCTTAATATTGTCTTTCAGTTCTTGATATCTTAGGTCTCTTAATTTCTTTCAAAAATACTTTGTAATTTTCAGTGTAAGAGACTTGTACTTCCTTGGTTAAATTAATTCTATGTATTTTATTCTTTTCGATGCAATTTTAAATAGATTTCTTAATTTTGAATTTAAATTATTTTATTTTCAGATTTTTTTATTGCTAGTGTGTAGAAATAGAACTCATATTTGTATATTAATCTTGTATTCTGCACCTTTTCTATTCTTATTAGCTCTCATATTTTTTTTTGTGAATTCTTTAGTTTTGGGGGGGGTTTTTTGTATATACAAGATCCCGTCATCTGTGAATAGAGATAGCTTTTACTTAAATTTCTTTTTTAACCACTTGCTAGGACCTTTTGAATAATGTTGAAAAGAAGTGCTGTGAGTGGGTGGCTTTATCTTATTCCTCATCTTGGAGGAAAGCATCCATTCTTTTCCCATTAAATATGATGTTAGCTCTGGACTTTTCATAGATGCTGTTTATCATATCAAGAAAGGTGGTTTCTATTCCTGCTCATCAACTGGAGACACCATTTACTAGATGGCATTGTTATGAAGTATATGCATGTGAAATGCCTAATGCAGTTTGACCAGCCCATAGAAGATCTGAATATTTGTTACCTTTGGCTGCCTGCCTTCAAGTTGTTGGTAAAAACACTGAATGTGGCAAAGTACATCCATATGTCACTTGATTTTTACAGTGACGTGGAATAACTGTTTAAGATTTACTCTGTTTCTTTTTCTTTTCCTCAGGGGTATTGAGATTGGATTTTCATGTCTTACTAAAATCACCATGCTCTGGGTTTGCCCAGAATGTTGGGTCTAGCTATTGATTCTCAGAAGAATGTTAAGTTTTAGCCATAAAAATAAATCTTTAAATATTATTGGTATTTTTCTATAAACAAATTACATTAAAACCATCTTTTATAACAAAAAGCATTTGTAGACTCTAATATTAGTTTGTCCATTTTAAACATCTCTAGCTTTCACATGAAACAAGTAAAATGTCTGACTTTCAAATATAGAAGAGATGATAGAATGACCTTTTCTTGTAAGTAAACATCTTGTTTTGGCAGGGGTGTGGAATTGCTGAATGCTTGAAGATTGTCTGCCAGGTTGGGCGACTAGACCGAGGAAAGAGTGCAATCCTGTATGTAAAATCTCTGCTGTGGACCGAGACCTTTATGAATGTAAGTGGACAGATGCAGTATTTAGCAAACTTAACCACTTTTCAAAGAAATAAAAATGTCTGACATCTAGGAAATCATTTCATTGTTTTTCCCATATAGAAAGAAAACCAGAATCATTCATACTCTCTGAAGTCATCTGCTTCTTTTAATGTCATTGAGTTTCCTTATAAGAACCTTCCAATTGAGGATATCTTCAACTCCACATTAGTAAGTCATTATTTGGGGAAGTGGAATAAATGCACTCAGTTTAATGTCATAGATATTTTTATTTTATTTTAAATAATGGCATTTTAACTATTTTGATAATTTAAAGTAATTAAGTTATTTGATAGGACTATAACTTAGTTTAATATTATTATTTTTCTTCTCCACTCCAGATTTATTAAAGGTAGACCTTTTACTTTAGCATTTTGTCCCATGTAAGAGATTCTTAGTATATACTAAATTTCATGGGGAAAATTTGGGGAATTTCTCCTTGTAAAGTTAGAAAGTTGGAAATTAACTACAAAGAGTGAGGGAATTTTAAAGAGCTTTAACTTGAAGATTAAAAATGGGACCAACACATCATAAACTGGATTGGATTATCTAAAAATCATTTCAGAAGCAATCAGAAGTTCACCTGTTGTTGGGAGTTTCACGGGTGTTAAGTGTCTGCTATCAATATCAGATATATAATTATAAATTACCATACACAAGAAAAGAAAGACATATGAATACTATTAAAATAAAATATAGTAGAGATTCAAATAGTTGTCGAATAAGTCAGTGAACTATTTTTAAAACTCAAAAACTTTTTTCCACTGACAGGTTACCACTAATGTCACCTGGGGCATTCAGCCAGCACCGATGCCTGTGCCTGTGTGGGTGATTATTTTAGCAGTTCTAGCAGGATTGTTGTTATTGGCTGTTTTGGTATTTGTGATGTACAGGGTAAGTAATGGAATTAGGAGGAGAGGGAGGGAGTGGGGAAGCAGAAAAAAAGGGGGAGGGAGGGAGGGAAGGAGAAATGGAAAAGAAGGAAGGGAAGGAGGAAAGGGACCTTTAATGATGCAGGATGAGCATGAAATACTATTTGAAGGAAGAAAAATTTTACTAAGTGCCATTTAAATTTTCTTGGTGATGATATACTCAGAATACTTTGAATATTCTTCATTGACGTAGCAGCGATGTTAATTTTTCTTCAACTGACAGATGGGCTTTTTTAAACGTGTTCGGCCACCTCAAGAAGAACAAGAAAGAGAACAGCTGCAACCTCATGAAAATGGTGAAGGAAACTCAGAAACTTAACTGTGATTTTTTTAAGTTATGCTACTTCCTGACCCATTAGAATTACCAGCGTCATTATAGGTTTCAGTTTCCTTCATGAGGAATAAAGTTCCAAGACTTGACTGCTGATGGTGCCCGTTGGTATTAACCACAAAATGAGAGCAATATCTGTCAACCTTTTTGTTATAAATAAGTTTAGACATACATTTAATACATATTCACTGACTTGTGTTTTTAGTTATTTAAAATAATAAAATCTCAAGTGATAGTTCTTCAATGTACATAAGACAGGAATTGCCTGAATTACCGCTTTATGTAAAATAGTACTTCCTACAATTACTGTTTCTGATTTGTACGTTGGATTTTGTTGTTTGTTGTTGTTGTTATTGTTCTAAAGCAATCTAGATTTGGACCTTAGCATCCACATCTTTTTGTACAGGTACTTTAATGTTAATACACATTACACTACAGTTGAGTTTTCAAGTGACTAAAGACTTTATAAATGCATTAACTTAGATTTTAATATTACCTACATGGTAAACTTAAAAAAAAAAAAAACCCGTGACCCCATCAAAATTCTTTCCTACAGTAGCATAGGTACAGTATTTTGTTTTAATATAAAAATTAGGTACATGCTATTTTTGTTTATATTTAATCCATAATCCATTTTATTACATTTTGATTTGTATAAGTTTAAGTTGTATTTCAAATCCTTTAAACCAACCTATACTAAAAATTAGTTCTGTAATCAAAAATGCCTCTTGTGTATTAGTTTAATTTCAGCTAAACATCGTGATGCTTAAAGCCATGTAGAGTTGGAAATCATTTCCAACGTACATTTATTCCATCGTATTAGTCTGGCCATTTACAATACAAAAAAAAAGGAATTTAAATTTAAAAACTATGTTGGTAGTATTTAGATAGCATTGCTTATTTAATAGTATGTTCTTAGATTAGAGCAAGAGTTTTTAGCTGAGATTAATTTATTTTCCTCCTATATATGTATTTTTTTTCTTAAATTTCCAAAACGGTTACTGAGAACAGGTCAGGATCAATAAGGAATCTTTACAATTTTGCAAGAACCCTGCACCCAACCCCTCAGCCCCATGAGAAATGCTTAGAGCTGAGATTCTTAAAGTAGCTCACTGGATTGTTTCTAGCGATAGCATGATGCTGCTCATATAGATGTTACCTCATTTTGAGCAAGGTGTAATGTATAAAACCAGCCTCAGCTATCACAAGGACTTATAAAAGGTACTTTTATAAACAATTCAAGTTATTGGAAGCTTTTTAAAACTTACTTAGGGTTATTACCATAAACTACTTTTCTAGGACTTTTTTTAATAAAAGCTGCACAGGTGGCAAGTTGTAGTTTTATATATCTGTAAGGTGATGAATTTTCTAGAGAAATATATGATTTATTCACAGTTCCTCAAAGCCTGGGGATGTCTAGTAATTATACCTATTTTTGTACAATTATATCATGATATTCATTAGAAATTGAGGGTTTAATAGCTTTTAAACTGCTGTCTTCATTAGGCAATGATAAATATTTCCCTTAAATCATTGAATATTTTTCTATGTTTTAAAAATAATTGAAATTGATCTTGCCTTGTCTCGTGTTGTAATTTCTTACACAAGTTGCCGTAGTCATAAAATAGAGGCACATGTAGGTGAATTATACAAGGTAGAACGTTGACAAGACCCTATATTTAGCTTTAGTGAATTTCAAAATTAATAGATTTATACTATAGATTTTGTTAGTAGCTTAAGAGATCTTAGTCATATTCAATAATTATTTTTATTACCAATAAATGTAATTTTTTTTAAAGAAAAAATATTTTTATCCTACGGCCTGCCACGAGACAGTCACCAAGTTGTTCTAGAACAGCTTTTCACCTTACCTGTTTTCCCACCTAATAACAGTCATTCCTGAAAATATATTTTGGATAGAAATTTACTCTTTGAAAAAAAAAAAAAGTTTGTATTGCTTTTGCACAATCTATTCCTTTTACAGCCTCTATTTCAAGGTATAATCTTGTATAGGAGATTGAAGGATATTGTCATTGGAAATTAACTAGGTGTTTTAAATTTCCTTTATGATGTGTAGTTTCAGGCAATAGTATTTTCATTTAAAAATGAAAATTTATATCTCTAAAAAATGTGGTAGCAGTATAATTTAAAAGCCTACTCTTTAAAGAAAATGTTTGGAAAAACGTTGGGATTCTTTTTACCCTAAAGTAGCATGTGAATATATTTGGTTAAAACATCAAAAAATAATCCTATGAAAACTATTTTAATTTTCAAATATTTTAAATACTACTGTATGATTTATTGAGAATTAAAATCCATTTCAAGTATAAAATTCTTATAATATGATTCAGTTTAAAAACACATGAGGTAGAAAATATTTAAAGCATTTGAAACTGGTAAGAAATATTGATACTATTGTTGATTTCTTATACAAGCATTTATTTCAGAATTTGTATTTTGAAAAACATTTGTGTGAAAAACATTCTTTCCTTCCCTTTATCTTTCTCTTGTGATTAATTATTATAATTCTGATTAAGTTTTCATAATTCTGAAATGTAAAGCAATTAATCAAAGTATTAGTACCGCAGTTCTACCTGTGTTATGAAACTACTTATTCATAATAAATGTTCATTAATACTTTATATAAAGAAAAAATTTAAGTATTAGTAACAGAGACTATACTGGCTTCTTTAAGAGGGCTATGAAAGATTAAGTGAACCATGACCCTAAGAGAGAGGTTTATGTGGCAAAAGTGTAGTATATAAGAGATCAGCTGGTTTTTATAAGGCAAACAGAATTTTAAGTTGATAGATGTCCATCCCTATGTTACAGAATATAGTGTCAAGCTTGGGGAAGAATAAGTCATTCTTGGAATACTTGTGTATGACCATTGCCTATTTCAGTGTCACCTTGTTTATAGTCTTGGATAGCTTGCATATGTGGTAGTTTAATAAGAAAAAAATATAAAATTTGAAAATTGAGTATCAAAAATGGTGAATGAAATGACTTAATACTCAGTGTTTTTGGAGAGTTTCCCTTTTAACTTGTTGGTGGGCTAGTTTGAATGATGAACCTATGGACATGCAGCACACATATATGCTTTTATTTCATTTTAATTTCTGATACCTAATGAATTTTTTGGGAGAGGTACTGAATCTTTCATTTTTGTTTTCATTGTTCTCAAGTGCAATATAACAATGTAACCAAACTCATAATTTCAGTCATTATTAATTTAGTAAACTTAATTTAAATGAAGATTTATTAATATTTTTGTTAGCAAGAAGAAATGATTCTGCTGTGGGTATACAAATTAAGTTATTTACCCCTAAAAGGTTCATTTTACATTTTATTTCGGGCTGGACGTGAAGTATTCCCTACTAGTTTTGAAACGCTTTGAAATCTCTTAAAGTAACTTAGTACCTGTGTATATCAAATTAGTTTGCTACTTAAGTAACATAGAAAGTAATTTTCTTTATTTAGTTTCTCTTGTGATCACCCACATTGGGTGAAACAAAATCTTCTAAAATTTGTCACTTGCTAACTTGATCTGAATTTGTGAAAACTGGTACAGTGTTCTTCTTAGTTTCCAATATGTAACTTGTGACTGTACAATAAACTTGAGCATATTGTGCCACATTTTTATATAGACTGTTTTTCCTCTCTGATTTTTTGTTTTGTTTTTTATTTACATAAGCAAGCAATAATGCACTAAAAATATAACTTCAGTGAGGTGACACACCTCTCTAAATGTCTGAATTCTTAAGAGTGTTAGTTATCTGAAAAAAGGTAACAAAAGAATTGTGTTAGATCAATAGAATTCATCCAAACTAAAGCAGAGAGAATGAATGAATGAATGAATGAATGAATGAATGAATGAATGAATGAAAGAAACAGTCTCAATTACCTGTGGGACAATCTAACTAGGTAAACAGGAGTCTTAGAAAAGAGAGAAAATGGGTCAGACAAAAAGTATTGGAAGCCAAAAGCTCTCAAATTTGATCAGAAATAGCAGCCTACAATTTCAGAAGCTCAGTGAACCACAAATAGGACAATCACAGAAAACACTTCTATGCACATCAGGTCAAACTGCTGAAAACTGTACGTTGGAAGAGGTTTACTTCATTGGCTTGAATGCCTAAATCTAATCATCTACATCATCAAAATAGGTATGGATAAGATTGGATTCATCTTGGGGAACAATTCTTCTCTATACGTGGAACTATGAAATTAAAGAATTAAGTTATCTACTCCCAACATAACATGGTGAGATAGGCATATAACAATTATAGACATTCTGGTTCAAAGAAGGAAAAAGGTCACTGGTCCCAAGCAATTTCAAAATCCAGCTGGACAAACTCCATTTGGTTTCCAAGTCTGAATAATTCTCTGTGGCTCATGGCTCTACACTGGGTCATCTTTTTTTTTTTTTTTTTTTGCCCCTGTGAAGTGTAGCACATGTTTACAGCTAAGTATTGGTAAAATTTTGTAGGTCCAATATGCTTTCTGATTTGGTAGTCTGTTCTTTTAGACCCAGGTTGGCAGTGCTTCTGCTGATATAAAATTCAAAAGAAACTTGTGGCTCTCCAGTAGCTACCAAATATCAATTGTCCATAAATGT
>NW_011888783.1:6465306-6474051 GCF_000151845.1 Pteropus vampyrus | reverse complement strand
ACACACACACACACACACACACACACACACACACACACAGACACTGTTGATGCTCATTATTCATGATTCCATATTTCCGAATTTGCCTATTTGCTAAAATATATTTGTAACCCCTGAATCAGTACTTTCACAGTTATTCCCAGAATGTGCAGAGAGAGCAGTGAGAAATTTGAGTTGCCAACATGCACATCCCCAACTGAGTTCAAACAAGGTAATCTCTTATGTATTTTTTCAGCTCTCCTTCTAGATACAGTGTCCTTTTTGTGGTCTGTTTAATGCCAGTTTCCCTCCTGCCCTCCCCTGTTTTGTACTTTTCATTGGTGATTTTGTTGTTTAAAATGACCCCTAATTTTGTAGTACTGAAGCGTTGTCTATTATTCATTCCTAAGCCCACAGAGAAAATACATGTGTTAGATAAGATGCTTTCAGGCATGAGTTATGTTGGCTGTGAGCTCAATGTTAATGAACCAACAATGTAAAATAAATAAGGTGTCTTTAAACAGAAACACATATAAAGCAAGGTTATGTATTGATGGGTTGATGAAAATGCTGTGACCAGAGGCTCAGAGGAGCCTAATGTTGTATTTCCCCTAGGAGCAAAGGTATGATGTTTGCTAATTTAGTGTTTACAGTGACTTTTAGAACTTAACTACCAAGAAAAATGAGAATTGATTACATATGACATGAAATTTTAAATTCATTTATATCAGTAAAACAGAATAATTACATATAACATTAACAAAAGAAGAAGGAGCTGATATTTACTGAACGGTTTCTATAACAAGAAACTCAAGTATTTTATATTATCCCATTTTGTTACCTCCTTTAGGCACTATGATTTCTCCCACTATACAGTTGAAAAAACTGAGGTTTAGAGTCTTGTGCAAATCATACAGCTGTGAGTGGTGGGTACCAGAGTAGTCTGATTCCAGGGCCCTCCTCAAGAACCAACAGTTCTGCTTCTTTAAATTGATTAAATTGATTTGTTGATTTAATCAATCAAGCAGTGTTAGACTTGTAGTAGGAGCTGGAGACAATGACTGAACATGATAGCTCTGGCCCTTGTGGAACCTACACTAGTGAGGATAAGGCGAGGAAATAGGTGTTATGCAAGCTCATAGCAGGGCACCTAATCAAAGGTAAGGAAATGTATACCTAAGAAAATAATATCTAAGTTAACCCTCAGACTCTATGGGAGCTTGCCAGTTAAAGAGGTGAGGGAGTAGAAATCAACACATAAAGGTTGCTCTAGGGCAACCCAAATAAGTCTACCTCAAGGAGTAAAAGAAATTTCTCTCTCTCTCTTTCTCTTTACATTGTATTAAGCGTCAACAGTATCGTGGATTATGAATTTGAAAATAACTTCCTGGATTAACTGGCATCTTCCATTTCTTTGTAAACTACACTGACTGCCACTAAAGCACATGCAGCTAACAGGATACATCTTCATGAATGTCTGCTTGATTTTGCCCTCACCAGTTGGTTTACGTGTGTGCTGAAAGTCAGTTATGTTTGCTAACAAATTGGTTTTTGCCAATTTATGTGTTATATGAAAGGATGAATTATAAATTCGGAAAGGTACTTTTCTATGAAAACTAGGTTTAATACTAAGTGAGTTAAATTGTAAAAATATAGGAAAATCGAAAATAAAGGATTTGGCCCTCATTGCTTGTCAAAATCTTTAAGAACTTTCACTTAAACTAAAACTGCAAATCATAGGGATGCATTATAATTGTTATTTATGATTCAAACCCTATGATGTGGTTAGAGAATAAAAAAAATTCTTGGTCGTATATCAAAAGATTGATAAGTGAATATACACTTACTTATTTAAGGAAAAATAAGCAGTGTAAAATATATTTAAGATATATTAATTTTTATGTCTCTTACCAACTTTTTTGATTCACCAATTACTAGCCTGGATTGTATAAGATAATATGGCTTGTGTTTAGTGCACAGAAGTTAAGCATAAGCTATATGAGCAATGGGGCATTTAAAAATCATCTAAAAAAACATCTAGACAAAAATCTCTTTCAACAGTTACCACTATTGAGAGATTTGATGTTCATCCTCTACTGGGGGTTATAGAATCAGTGGCATGTCTTCAGAAGGTCAGCTTCTAATATACTAACAAGACTGGACCACCATGACAGGATGACAAAAATCCTGGCAGCATTCCATTCCTCTTGATCTGCCAGTCAGGTTTTTGGAGCCATTTTCATTTTTTCCTTTCTTGTCTCCAGGAGTAGAGGTAAATTGGGAGAAAATGCAACAAAAACTGCTTGATGAGACTAACGAAGGCTCTGTATTCAGCTTTCCCTCAATAGCTCCTGCTCATTCAGGGAAGCAAAGCCATGACAGAATAATGGTGCTTAATGTGGGGGCCTCACTTTGGCATTTATTTTTCAAATAATTCTGAGCCCACATAGTTTAATGGGCCTAAAAAAATCACTTAAAAAAAAAAAAAGGCGATACAAGCTCATGGTAAAAATTCCAAACAGTGCAGAAAGGTAAAGTTACCCATAATTAGTGTATCTTTGAGCAAGTCAGTAGCCTCTCTGATCTTTATTGTGTCCATTTGATAAATAAGATAATGAGAGCTAATTTATAGGATTGCTCTGAGAATTCATTGGGAGGAGCACACATAAGAATGGTGACGGTGGGGACATGGTTCCATAGTGTAGCAGTTAGCACATCGGCTTTACACGCAGAAGGTCCTGGGTTTGCGCCCCAGTGGAGCCATGGTCCATGATCTATGGGCATACTACCCCGAACAAGCCTGATGTCTGATCTCGGAAGCTAAGCAGGGTCAGGCTTGGTTAGTACTTGGATGGGAGACCACCTAGGAAGACCAGGTGCTGTAGGCATAAATAATAATTAAAAAAGAATAATAAAAAAAAGTGGTGACAGTGGAAAGAGACTGTCCAGTCAATCAAATCAGCTAAATCAACTATGATGGTAAGTGATGTGATGTCATAGATCACATTTATATTATACTGCGAGATGTCGCAGGAGCACTCCAAATGCAAAGAGATTACAACTGGACAAACCATGGCTTATCACCTATACTGCATTCTGTATTATCATTTAATCTTGACAATGTCATAAGCAGCCACCAATGATCTCGTCTGTCAGTTTGGGTGTCATATTGGACATACCCATCTCTCTCCTTCCTTCCTCACCCAAACACTCAATCATATTTCTGTTGATTCTAGTCCTAAATGCTGAATCCCCACTCCTCTCTTCAGTCTCATACACTTACGGCTTCACCTCATGGGCTTTGGCAAACACCTCTACGCTGGCCTCTTCTCTCATCTATCCCTCTGTAATCCATCCTCCATACTGATAGCAAAGAAATCCTTCTAAAATGCAGTCTGGTAGCAACTCTCCTGATGAATTTCACCATTTCATAATCACTTGCAGTGTAAATTTCAATTTCCTTATATAGCATCCAGGATTATTACAGGAGTTAACATATATAAAACACTTGAACAGTGCCTGGCACACAGTAAATAGTTCAGAAGTGTTTGCTGTTATTTTTTTAATGGCCTGATCTCCACTTTCCTATCAGTCTAAAATACTGTCACTCTGTCACAGTCATTGCTTACAGTTTTCCAAGAACATTGTGCTTTAAACACATCTGGGTTTTGTGCACACGCATGCGCGCACACACTCACCCACACCTCTCCCATCTATGTGTGGAACACGTATCCTGTTATAAACCCCACCTCTCCCAGTATTTCATAGCCGGGTTGCATACACCACACAGTTATATTCTCCCAGTTCAGTGCAACCTGTGCACATTGTAGTGTTTCTTTAGTGGCAACCACCAGACTGGATTATAATATGCTTTCATGTGCCTCTGCCCTAACAAATAGTGAGCTCCTAGAATACAAAGCTTGTATCTTGCTTATTCCAACACCTGACTAAATGCTGGCGCATAATTAGCACCTAGTACTCATTTAGCAAAATACTTTTTGAACAAATCAAGTGTAGGCTACAATTAGACAAAATGTAATTTAAAATATTTCATAATATAGACAGAAGTTCCCACTTGAGCAGAAAAAGAAAGTTTAGTAAAAACCTGGACAGTCGCAGTTTAATTTCTAGCTAATCAGTGATGGCCGTGATGCAGCATAGTCTATATATGGTTAAGAGACCCTGGCTTTTTGATCTCCTGGTACTGCGTTAAGTATTGTAGGAAGAGAATCAATATACCACCTTCTCCTCTACTTTGGGATCAGGTGGGGGTAATTTTATTCCACTTTCTGCAAAATTTCCTGGGGCCTTGGTAGGGGCTGGAGAATATGAAGGTCTACCAGCCCGCAGAAAGACTTTCCTTTCCTGTTTACCCTCGGAGGCCATCACCGGGTACAGCGCCCGGCACAGAGCCGAGCGCGTCCGCTAGGAGCAGCCGGGACGCAGGTGACAGCAAAGCTCCAGCCGGGGGCTCCCAGGTCGCCTCGCCCCTCCCCGCGCATCACGTGCGCGAGGATGCTAACTTCCCCCCTCCTCCTCTTGCTTCCCCCGGCCTCCCGGCCTCCTCCTCCTGCTGGTGAGAGAGTGTGAGAGGCAGACGGCGAGAGGGAGCAGCTAGCGGGCACTGCCGGAGCCCGCAGCCCTGGCGCCCGCCGCCGACCGGATCCCCGCAATATGCCGCCGCAGCCCTCTGGCTCTCGGCCATGGCGAGGCTCAGCCGGCGCGTCCCTTGCACCCTGCTCCTTGGCCTGGCCGCGGTGCTGCTGAAGGCGCGGCTGGTCCCCGCGGCCGCCAGAGCAGAGCTCAGCCGCTCGGATCTCAGCCTCATCCAGCAGCAACAGCAGCAACAGCAGCAAAGGCAGCGGGAGGAGGCTGAGGAGCAGAAGCCAGAGGTGCCTGGGGCATCCTCCACCGTCACTGTTCCAGGTAGGTCACGACAGCCGGGCCCTGCATTTCCATCTCCGCTGGCGATCTCATCTGGAGTCGCTGGCTTCCTCGCCCCTTCCCTAGCCAAATTGCTTCCCATGGCCTATCCCACCCATCCCCATCTTCCCAATCTCTCAGTCCAGGACTCGGGCTCTGTTTTGATTTCGGGGTATCTGCCCTATGGGTGGGAAGGTTTCTGAGAAGCACAGAGCACTGCAGTAGGATGGGGAGGGGGCGGGAGGGTTAGGGGTGAGTGACTGCCTCGACTGATATTTTTCTTGTTCCTTCTTCCTGAATTCTTCTTCCCTCTGCCCCGACCACACACACACACACACACACACACACACACACACACACACACTTCTCAAATCCCTCTAGTATTCTGTTTTTTATCCTTTTCTAAAGACTGAAAAATCTTGCAATATACACCCACACACCCTTTTCACCATCTCACCCCGCCTGCCTGCTATATTTAAAATTAGATGTGGAGAAAGAAATCTTGATTTGTTATTTATTTTTACCTCTTCTTATCCCGGGAAAGGTTTAAGGCAGTTTGCAAGAATGCCTTCAGTATAATAAGATGTAACAATACAAAATGAAAAAGGAGTTTGTAATTGAAGGAAAAGGAGAGGGATAAAGATGAAGTCAGAGCAGTGATGTTAGTACAGCAAAGCCTGCCCCCCAGAGACGGGAATCTCCCTACTTGTTAGTGGAACTTAATGAGGCAGATTCTTGACACTGTTCTGTGAGGGTGAGGAAGTACGCTATAGTATATGTGGCTGTTATGGTCGCTCAGTCCATGCCACATTCTACCCCCATTAAAAGCTCACGAGTAAGCAAAAAGCAAAAAAGCCAGATTATCCATTTTAATAGCCTCTTCCCACCCCTCATCCCAATTCCCTTCCCTAATGTCTACGCTGGCCTGCTATTGGGGAGGGAGGGTGGGAGGTAGAAGCCATCAATTTGCTGGCGAATGGGCTTAGGTTTCTGCAAAACCAACGTGAATTATAACATTTGTTTTTGTTCTGAAATCCCGCCTAGAGGATTTTACAAGATGCTGAAAATGAGATTTTAAAGAGTGGAATCAGCATCTTATTTTGTATTGCTTGCTCATCATCAAAGAGCAATACTCAGGCATGCCAGCTGCGATTCATGACACAGCCAGGATGATTTAATTTATCAGAGTGCTCTGAGCAAAGAATGAAGTCACTAAAGTGTGCAGGAAAGCATGTGTTTCTGCCGCTCTTTTAAAATAATTAACAACTCTCATGTATGGATACAAATCCTAAAAGGTACGTGGTATGTGGTGGTTTTCCTACCTTGGTTTTTATAACCGAAAGTGCTAACAATGTGGTTTAGGCAAGGCTGCTTTTAGACATATGCTGCTGCTGCTAAACTTAAGGAAATTAGAGATGGCAGAGTGATTGAGAACCTGTCTTCGTTATGGTAGGGATTTCATAAATTAACTAAAAAACAGAAGTTGGTGTTGATGGATTTTATGGTTTGCAATATATTTTTATTTTGATTTATCATCTTTCAAGAATATTAGTTAAATGGTTTTCACTACACTATAGACAACATTGTAATGAGGGTTGTGAATAACTGCAATAATATGAAATCTTGTATATAGTGTGCACATATAGTGTGCAAAAATATTTGCTGATATTTGTCAGGGGATATTTTTTAAAGGGATGGTTTTTGGGAAACTAAGTTTTTTTTTCTTATTTACCTATTAGATTAATTGAGATAAAGGAACCACTATCTAATAGATCAGCTTAACAGCCTGAAAAGAAACATATAATGACTCTTTCTCTCAAAATCTCTAGCTCCTCAAGCCAGTGGCAATTAAGAGAATAATCAGTTGATTGCTGTTTAAGTTATTGGAAAATCTTGTTTAGATATTGGAAAATCTAATTGTATAATGAAACATAACCTATAAACAAATGAAGTTAAAATAATCCTTTGACTGCATTGTGATTTCTAGATTGAACTAGTCTTCCTGCTTTAACCTTGTTCCTCTATTGTCTATTCTCCTTATATAGCAAGTGATCTATTCAAAAACATTAAATAGAATCATTTCTGCTCACAGTCCTCCAATGGCTTCCCATCCTTCTCACACTAGATGCCCAGATCCTGAAAATGGCCTGTCTGCCCCTCCCTTTCCCATCTCTCACAGCTCTGATCCTCATTCTATGGTAGCCACACTGGCTCTCTGTTTCCTCAGTTTGCAAGTAGGCTCTAGTATGGAGCCTTTGCACTTGTCATTTTCTCTGCCTAGAATTCTAGAACTTCACATCCTTTAGGTTTACTCACTAGAACTGGGAAGCCTTTCCTGACCAGCTACATGAAATTAGTCATTTGCAATGCCCTTCCATAGTGATTCTTCTCCATGGCACTTAGTATTCTCAGCCCTTCCTATAAGCCTGTCTCCTCTTACTAGAATGTAAGCTCTATGAGGGCATAAATTTTGTTTTGTTCACTATTATATTAAATTATATAGTTCTAATATCTAGAAGATCACCTGTTATGCATAGGCACCCATAGGTTTGTTGAAGGAATAAATGAACAAAAATGCTAGCATCAAGGATCACTTTCGCTTTCTGAGTATTTGTTCTATAACATCTTGTGAAATTCTTTATTGAAATTTAGCAGGGGAACAATACAAAATAAAAAAAAAATTGTTAGGTAGAACTATTTGTAAGTAGAGGTTATAAAGTATATAAATTTTGGATCTTTAATATTAGCTAATTTCAGTGTTTATTTTATACTGACTATGGAGAACTGATTGATACCAACACCAGAGTCCAACTATTAGGTTCTGTCAAGAAGATTCTCTACCCAAGTGTGCTTGTAATCCTCTTATGACCTAGGAAGGTATTAACATATCTTTAAATAGCTGTGATTGAGCCTGAGTTCATTCTTTGCCTCTGTATAGTGTTCTGATTCTTTGGACATATTATATGAAAAACTATAGGACTTTTCTCAGGCAAAATCTAGAAAACTAATAAATGCATTTAGTGACTAGTATGTGCAAAGAATATCAGTACACAGTAGAGAAATTGACCATTGACTTTTGTTAATATTCTCTGCATTTTATGCTGAACATTTATGTCTCTTTGTATTACTGAGATATAACACGAGGGTAAAGTTGAATACGAGATTTTAAAAATCAGGATTTATAAACAGTAAATTTACATTTTCTTATTAACTTATAAAACACCATCTTCAGAGAGTAATGAGAATAAAGACTAAGGTTCAGATCTGTCAAATCAGTTGTTTTTCTCCAGTGTATGCAGCAGCTCTGATTTCTCCATCTGTCCCAGTGTTTGTTAGAAATAAATATTTGAGGGGCCAGGGAAGAATTAATTTGGGGGCTGGTGGTAGCTGAGACAAGCATATCAATATTCATTCGGATGGGGCATTAGATGGGAGGCATGCTGGGGGTGGGGAGCTGGAGAAAATAATGAGCTCCATTTCAAATTCTCCACATGAAGGGTAGACACAGGGGATCTCCATGGATTTTAATAAATGTCTCCTGCACACAGAAAAAGCTTTTTAGAGGCATATTGTCATGGTATAAAATTTTTGATAGTATATTTCACCGATATATATTTTTAAACTTTTTATTTTGGAAAATGTCAAATATGTAGAAAGTAAATAGAGTAGTATTTGAAAAGTCCATACCCATCACCCAGCTTTAACAATGATCAAATTCTGCTGTAATTGTTTCATCCACACTTCTACCCATTTCCACTATGCAGGCTTTTATTTCTTTGATGTAAACTGTACGTACATTGAAATGTGCATGCCTTAACTGTACTGTTTTGACAAATGGATATG
>NW_011888783.1:6450277-6465256 GCF_000151845.1 Pteropus vampyrus | reverse complement strand
GACCTAGGAAGGTATTAACATATCTTTAAATAGCTGTGATTGAGCCTGAGTTCATTCTTTGCCTCTGTATAGTGTTCTGATTCTTTGGACATATTATATGAAAAACTATAGGACTTTTCTCAGGCAAAATCTAGAAAACTAATAAATGCATTTAGTGACTAGTATGTGCAAAGAATATCAGTACACAGTAGAGAAATTGACCATTGACTTTTGTTAATATTCTCTGCATTTTATGCTGAACATTTATGTCTCTTTGTATTACTGAGATATAACACGAGGGTAAAGTTGAATACGAGATTTTAAAAATCAGGATTTATAAACAGTAAATTTACATTTTCTTATTAACTTATAAAACACCATCTTCAGAGAGTAATGAGAATAAAGACTAAGGTTCAGATCTGTCAAATCAGTTGTTTTTCTCCAGTGTATGCAGCAGCTCTGATTTCTCCATCTGTCCCAGTGTTTGTTAGAAATAAATATTTGAGGGGCCAGGGAAGAATTAATTTGGGGGCTGGTGGTAGCTGAGACAAGCATATCAATATTCATTCGGATGGGGCATTAGATGGGAGGCATGCTGGGGGTGGGGAGCTGGAGAAAATAATGAGCTCCATTTCAAATTCTCCACATGAAGGGTAGACACAGGGGATCTCCATGGATTTTAATAAATGTCTCCTGCACACAGAAAAAGCTTTTTAGAGGCATATTGTCATGGTATAAAATTTTTGATAGTATATTTCACCGATATATATTTTTAAACTTTTTATTTTGGAAAATGTCAAATATGTAGAAAGTAAATAGAGTAGTATTTGAAAAGTCCATACCCATCACCCAGCTTTAACAATGATCAAATTCTGCTGTAATTGTTTCATCCACACTTCTACCCATTTCCACTATGCAGGCTTTTATTTCTTTGATGTAAACTGTACGTACATTGAAATGTGCATGCCTTAACTGTACTGTTTTTACAAATGGATATGCCCATGTAAACATCATCCCTATCAAGATATAGAACATTTATATCACCCTAGAAAGTGCCCTCATGCCTCTTTCCCAAGCAATTCCTGCCCCTTACCCAGACAACTACTATTCTGATTATTTTCATCATAGATTAATTTTGAATTTTCTAGATCTTCATGAAATCATATAGCATGTACTCTCTTTGTCTAGCTTCTTTAGCTTAGTCTAATTTCCATAGGGTTTCTTCTATGTTGTTACATGTTCAGTAGTTTACTCCTTTTTACTGCTGAGTAGTGTTTTATTGTATGAATTCCCACTGTCTGGTTTATCACTTCTGTTGATGGATATTTGGATTGCTTCCAGTTTTAGGTATTGTATATGGAGCAGCTATATTTTCGTACAAATTTTTGTGTGGACATGTCTTCATATCTCTTGAGTGGAACTAGAGTTTCTTTTTGGAGGAGTGGAATTGCTGGGTCAAGTGGTATACTTTTGAAGTTAAAAAAAATATTTTTTCATATTCTATGTAACTGGAACCTACCTCACTTAATAAAATTTAACCTAATGAACTTTGATATATATTATTACTGCATGCTTTTTATTAAATTCAAATAACTTGATTTAAACAAACCTGATTGAAATCTTCCATCTATGAAAGCATTTTTTATTTGCTTTTTTGGTTCAAGAAATTTGAAAATCAATAAGAGAAGTGGGATTGGAAATCTCATCTATCTAAAGTACTCATGCTTAAAAGGCCATATTCCCAGATGGGATAATTATGATTTCTTTCCAAAGATTTTAATAACTAAAGGGAGCTGTTTCTTGGTGTTGATTACAGGTTGAAAAACACATGCTATTGTGTTGAATTTGAGTCCAGTTTGTTTTAGTTGTAATTTTTCAGTGTTCTTAATGTGACTGAACAGAACCTACCAAATATTTTTCTGAAACAAAACTCTTTCCCCAAAGTATATAAATATTGAATTTGATTATCTTTCAACATTCTGTCTAAGTTAACTGCAGCATTGTTGTCATTCATTCACTTGGCTTAGTGTAATGTGTCTTAAAACTTCCTTTCGTCCAAATTGCCTTAGCTAGGAAATGGATATAACATTTTCCATCTGTTATTGGTAAAAAGTGTGCTTTGGAGTATTTACCTGGAAAATTCTACAACTATGAAAACTATGCATTGTAGTGAAATATATCATAAACTTAAGAAAACAGCTTCTGTTTGCTTTGAAAATAATCTTTTTGGAGATATCTCTTTAATTGGCCTTTTGTGTAAGCACAATCCATATGTCTAAGACTTATCAGATTTTGTGCCTAAGTTCTTTTATGACAGTCTGTGTCATCGGGACTAGGCAGTATTCTTAAATACTTGTCGATGATGTCTGTGAGTATAAAGGCCAGTTCATTTAGGCCTGAAATAAGTGAGTGATTCTGAGTGTCATTCCATGTAGTATGGAGGGTGTTAAGAAAATGATCTTTTTTTTTTTTTTTTTGAAATGGTAATCTTTACTAACATGTCAAATCTGCCTCAGTGACCTAGTGAACCAAGACTCTAAAATGCCTGAGAAATGTATTACACATTTCTGAACCTTTGAATTGATGCCTGTTAAGCTCTCTGTATTAAGGTTCTATATTCCTCACAGAATTAAGATTTAAAGTTAATTTCATGGGTGAGATTTCAGTTTCTATTTAATATGCTTCTGCTTTCAAGTATGGTTCTATATCATAACAATTTAGAAAATAATTTAAGATATAAACATTCATCAGTATTATTAGTTATTGTACTTAGTTTATTTTTGTTCCTATTCAGTAAAGAAATATTATTTATAAACTACATAGTTTTAATTCACTTGTTAGCTTTGCTGAAATTTAAAACATTTAAATAGCTAAGCCAATAGCAGTTCATTTCTGTGGACCTATGTGCTGGTTGGGCTTTAGGTGACCAGTTAATTGGAAGGACGGAGAGATGCCCAGCCTCAACCTTGGTCTTATGCTGTGCGCCCCCTGGCTTATTTCTGGGGTAAGTACTCCAGGGAGGTTATAGAATTCCATATCCTTTGGCCTTCCTAAAATAAAACTAGTGCCCATGGTTTTATTCTTACCTATTTATTCCTTTGCTTTTTTGGTAATAAGAATGAGACAAATAGAAACAGGATGGGTAGATGGATGATTTGTTTTTCTTAATTGGGTTAACTGTAACGAGGAATTAAATTTCAGCTTCAAACATCCTGGATTTTGTGACTTACTGGATTTTACTACCCATTCTGCCATTGTTTGCTCCCTGTGTATAGAAATTAAGCTGCAAAATGTGGCTCTATGTAATTAAGTAGATTATGTTTTTTAAAAACTTTAAGCATGTCATTCATGTTCTTTCATATTTTCATGAGTAGTGTTTGTTTATAAATATTTGGATTACCAAAAGAATGGACAAGATTCTTTTGACAAAAGAGACAAGATTACCAAAAGATTACCCATTTACTATAAAATCCAAGTGAGACCACACTTTTTGTCAAGGGAGAAAATGTTACCAAGAACAATGGTATAGTAGGAGGATTTATTTAACAATTTTACTAAGTAAAATGAACCATGCATGGATCAATGAGTGTGTCATGAAATATGGATTATGATTAATTCAGCTAGTGTACACGAAGTTACAAAATATATCTACTCATTTATATTTAAATTGGTGTATTCTAGATATTTGCATTTAAAACAACCTATCTTCATAAAATAAGAATTTCCCAAAGTGTATTTTACAGTATAGTTGTGCTATTAGATTCCGGACTTTTAGCAGAAAAATTATTACCTAATACTTGTCCAAAATTTCAATGTTTCTTTATATTAATCAGAGTTTAACTCTCATTCATAATCATATGCAAGAAAAATATTTTATAGTAATGTATGAAACAACATATCCAATCTTCTAATACTATTTATAATGAAGCAATGTCTAATATCAATTAAAATACATAATAATTAAAAAGTTTTCACTTCACAGAGTATAATAATAAGCCTTTTTGAATCATAGGTTTATGAAAAATTAGGTAGAAATGACCTCCTAAGTGCTTTGCTCTGGCAGTGTTTAAAAAGTATACGACATAAGCTAGAACACATCGACATCATAAAAATAAGTAGTACCACCTCGCAGTTACAACGTCTGATGAAACTGTTATTTAAGTATTATTTGATGATTTCCTTCATAGCACAGTTAACTATAATGAGAGACCTTTTTTATAGTCTAAATTTTCTGTACAAAGTGATTCAAGTTTGTCAATCAGGAGAGTTAAAAGAAGGTGTATTTTAAAATTGCTTCTGTATCATAGTATTTCTAATAGGGAAGGAGTCTTATGAAGCAATAAAGCTTAATAAATGTAGGATGTAAAGATGTAGGAGGTGAAAATTTTGGAGGCTCACAAGAAAAGAAGAGAGAGTTATAATAACTTGCTATGACAAGTATCAGAGAGGGTCAAATAGGTTCATGGAGGAGCAAAGAACTCACAGGTAATAAATCTTTTTCTCTACCTGGACGTGTAAGGAACTCATCATCCCTTCCTTATACAGCCCAGGTTCTAGAGAGCCAATGGAAGGATGTACAGGGTTCATGGGCATCCTGAAATTAATTATACAATCTCCAATTATCTAGTGTTCAGAGCATTTGTAAGATTCTCAAAGGAAGCCTTGCCCCCCAAATGGTTAATAAAACCTACTTTGGTTAATTAGGACTTTGTAAGTGGACTCAATAAGAAAAGAACAAAGGGAACATTCAGACTCAAATAACATTTTTGTATTTTCTTAACATGTGAAGTTTTTCTGTTATTGTGCACATGTGATGGGGAGGAATGATAGTAGCATAAGCAATCCTGCTAGCAGGCAACCCTTCAAAGAATTCATTGCTTAGTGTGCCCCTTGGTCAATTCTTTCATTCTTTGGCTTTTTTATTCTGTTTATAAAATGGCAATCAATACACAACCAATATCTTTTGATAAATTTCATGACTTCAAATTGTTTTATATCCAGGTTTCATTATATAATAAACTGGAGAGATACCTTATACCTGAAAAAACTCTCTGTTCAGAAATCTTTGGCAGTCAACTCAGAAACTCTGCATCTTGGCTCTTAGCTATTTCATTGAAGGATAGTGTCACTGAGATTAAGTTAATAATCTTAATAAAGGCTCTGATGACTTTGTGAGTCATCTAATCCCTCCAGGTCTGATTAGAAACCTCAGTCAATCTTAGCGGATAAGGGCCTACCCTGGTTGTTATTAATTCTCAAAGAAGGCATATATGAAAACCTAAGCCTTCACCCACCTGCTGAAACAAGTCTTAATCTTTGGTCTTTAAACAGTTTTGCGAGCAAAATAGTAATTTCAGCCTACAGCAACTTAAATCTACCTTTGAACTTACTATTTTCATCGCCAGTGCTGTTCCAGACTTTCAGAATTAATATCTCCAAACTCAGTGAAACCCATTTTTTCCTTTTTGAGTCACACCTCTCCTGGTTCACTAATAACTGATTACACTGAAAAAGCAAATAGCAAAGTGAAGAATTCCTTCATTTTGAGAAATAGCTTTATCTTGTATAATTTTTCTCTTGTTTGAAAATCCTAATGGAGAAATTTGTATTTCAACACAACTGATGTTCCAAAGATAAATAATAGCATGCGTTGAGACTTGGAAAGCTGCAACTTCAGAGAACAGCATGGGGCACAGACATGGAGGTTAAAAAATGTAGGCACGCTTGACAAATCCAAGTCTTACTGTGACCTTTGTGCTTCCTATATATAAGGACTGGCTCACAGACTGAAACTCTGTGAGCCAGTAACTGTATGTGGGGCCCATCATGGATACAGCAGCTTAGAGATAAAGATGACAAAGGCAGATGAAAATATGGCAACCCAATTTACTGCCCTTTTTTTCCTATCAATATTTCTTATCAGCAATACAGTATCAAGTCTATAATTTTGAACAATTTGCTTTTCAATAATTATATTTAAAACTTGTTACAACCATGAAATGTTTGATAGTGTAATATATTGACCATTAAAATCTCTATATTATAAAACTTAAAAGTAGGAAAAGTAGTTTATTTTCCTGTTTAATGTAACATTCTCTGGCTCTTCTCACTCTCACCTCTCGCGAGGTGAACTCATCCATTCTGATGGCTTTAAATATCATCTGTATGCTAAGATTCCCCAGAGCTCACTCCTGAATATATTAACCAATTATTTTGACATCTTTATGATGGCTATATCACAGGTACCTCAGTTTAAGCATGTCTGAAACTGGATTCTTGATTTCTCAGCATCCTTTCCAGCATAAAAACTCCTTCCTTATTGCTAATAAAAACCAGTAAAGTTCCCCACTTGCCACCAAAGGAGAGTTGAAAGTGCTGTCTTTGCCACTTGTTCTACTTTCCTCACCATCTGTTTAATCACCAAACCACATCAAGTCTATCTCATAAGTTGTCCTCATCTGTTATTTTTTCTCCATCTTCAGTGCCCTTGCTCACGTTACTCTTATGCTCTAGTTCAGGTTATCAATATTAACTCTAAAATCCATACTCCCCAGAGCAACTATGGGGATTATCCACCTCCCCCAACAGTGATTATTTGTCAGTACAAATCTAATCAGGCTTCCCATGACATTGAGAACCAAGTTGAAGGTCTTAACATGAGCTATGTATGATTGTATGATTCATCACTCCAGTCTCAGCTCCAGTTTCTGTCTGTCTTCATGTCTGTCTTTATGCTTTAAGTTCTCTTACTTTGAATGTGACAGGTTTTGTACCTCAGGGTCTTTACATAGATTTCTCTGCTTGCAACACTTCCATGATCCAACACACACATACACCATTCACCTAGTTAATTGCATTCAAACTTCAGATATTAGCTTACGTGAAACTTCTTTTATAAAGGTGTCTTTGACTTTCTAGTATGAGCTAGGTTCCTCTATTACGTATTCTCATAAGTACCTCCTGCTTGCTCAAAGTATGTAATTGATCTATAGGTAGGCACCTCTTCCATATTTCCATATTTATCTTCTGTAGATAGAAAGCCAATAAGCCAGGTACAATAATCGTTTTTGCTTGAGGCTGAATTTCTATATAAAAAATTACTGAACATATACATGAATGGCTTCATATAGATAAATATTTGTGCAATTGAATATCTTCTGCTGGCTTCTCTAGAGAGTATATAAATAAAAAGGATATTATGTAGGGAAAATGCTGTAGGACTTTTGGAGTGAAATGGCTAAAGTATACAGGTTTGGGATCAAGAGTAATGCCTGCTTTAGGCAGGAAAGAGAAACTGGTATTCAAATTCAGCACAACATATGGTGGGTTATATATGGGGCTGGAGATAACACATAAAAGTCCCACAGTGACTGATTTCATTCATTTTTTTTTCTTTTTTTAAACAAAATTAATTGAGTATCTATAATTTGCCAGGCACTTCAACACCACTCATTGCAGAGAATGCCACTGTAGACGTAGATAAAGAGATTGCAGATGATAACAGTGTGATAAGTACTATATTAGAGGTGTGTACAAGATACTGCGGAAACACGGGTTTAGAGGAAAGTAATCTGGCCCATTTTCTGGAAGAAAGCACACTTAAAATGAGTTTCAAAGTGATGTAGAAAAGTAGAAGGAAATAATTTTTTTTTATTTAGATCTATTTTTTTCATTTCTTTCTGTGATAACAATATAATATTCTTTTCCCCTTTAGCTTAAGTATTCTCTACAGTTCTTTGTATTTTTTACTTCTATGGCTCATTGTTCCATATTGTTAGAAAAGAAAAAAATGTAGCCTCTTCCAAAATGCCCACATTTCTTGGAGACACCAAACTGATGATACACCCTCCTTTCTTAAATAAAGGAATTGAAGTCAGTATGCAAATGTAAGCTCCATTTTTTATCAGTTTAGAAATACTCTGAGCTAGCAATTGGTACTTTTTACCTTTACATCGAATGTAGCAGAAATACTTTCCTTTTCCTGTGCCATTAAAATAGTGTGATACACCACCTTGACCAAATTGTGCTGTTTCCTTAACATATTAGTCCTCGACACGAAGACAACATAGACCAGGGGTGTCTTGATGTCTCTTGTAACCTTCCTCCTCCGCCCCTCATCCGTGCCAGCCTGGTGGGTATTTTCCCAGTCTATCATAGAAACAACCTGGCTTCTCTTCTTTCTCCTTCAGTGACCCCAGATTTCATTTCCACATCCCAACACATGACAGCGAGTGATTTAAAATATATTTTGTTAATGACTGTGGTTGCACCATCTGAATTGAGACTTCTAAAATATGTAATTACAGCGGTTGTTTGGTCTGCTAAATCAGAAAGTTTGTGAAAACGAATAGAAATGTTATATATTTTACGAAGTTTTTCTCCATTAAGGTTAATCTCGAGATGTACTCATAGCAAGTGGCCAGTTAGCTGAAAATTATCAGAGCATGAGAAAAGTGTATTACCTTTACTTTAAGCTATATACATTGATGTAGTTTTGTGGATAGAGTTGAAGTTTGCTCTTTCCACTTAAAGTACCCTGTCATGTAGTTTTTGCACTTTTCTAAAAAATCTCTGAAATTCTGTAAATCTTCCAGGCTAGAGGAACTGAGACACTGAAACAGGTGGCTTAACCGAGGAAGCATATGGGCTGACTGGCTTTTCTCCCTCGGGCTCTAGCCCCAGTGTGTTTGCCTCTCAGGGTACTTGTGTGCTATGTCATCTTTTGGGCTCTCAGAGACTAAGGAGATTAAACTGCATACACCACCACTGAGAATGTGAACTGTGTTTGCATGGCAGAGGCAATATGTAAATCTATTTAATGAAAGGTATTGTCTTAACCCAACAGGTCTGTTTCCATTTTAGACTTTATTTCTATCCTTTCTCTAATCATCTGACCTGGAGAACCTGCAATCATCATTGATTCTGTCTTCTCCCTCTCCCACATTCACCTGTCACTCACTGGGTTCTTTTAAGTATCCATCACAGTGTGTTAGTGTTCATTCCTTCTGTTTTATTTTCACAGCCCCTTTCTCTATCCAGGCCCCCACTCCATCTGTTTGGATTGTTACACTAATCTATTAGATCTCCCTGTTCTTTCCTTCCTCTAACTCAAACCACACCCTTACTGCATTCATCTTCCTGAAACACTGCTTTTCTTAAGCTTTCATATTGTCATTAAAATTTGAAATCTTCTGTCAGGCTTATACTTCTCTCCAACATTTTATAATAAATACTTTGAAATATATTGAAAAATTATAGTATAATGAGTATTCATATATTCTTCACCAAGATGCAACAGTGTTAAAATTTTGTCACATTTGCTTTATCTCTATCATTATCTTTCTGTACATATGCATGCTCTCGTGCACACACACACACACACACACACACACACACAACACACACACACACACAGTATTGCAGAACCAGTTTAAATGTAGTTCTTTGCATCTTGACTTTTCATCCCTACAAGCTTCCGCATACCTCTCTTATGATCTAGGTAACTTTCAGTGGGCAAGTAATTTTTTTGAAATAGTGAACAATTACAACTTATTAATGAACGATATAAAAATGAAGAAAGAGTATAGAACTTCAAGTAATGAATGAGTAAATGAATTTTATAGATTGTATGTGGCAAATTCTTAAGGTTTCTTTTTGACTGGCTTGTTATGTTTGTGCAAATCACATTTTATTTATGTACTTGTCCACCAGGTTGTGGTAGGACTGAGTTTTGTATAAAGGTAGCATTTTAGGTACAATGCTCTCCATAATGGGAGGTTTTTCCAGGCTTTCAATTTATTTTGTTCTTTGGTCATTTCCTACCAATCTTGAGTCATTTCCCATTGGTTATCTCTTAACATGTAACGTTTATGGTAAATGTGTATAGAATGATCTGTCTGGTACCTCCTTTGTCCTTTCTTTTGCTTATGCCACCCTCATCCATCCATAGCTGATGGTGGAAATGGTAAGGTATAAAACACGAGGGTTGTCTTCGACCTTGTTCCCCACCATATGGGAAGAGCCAGTAGCCTTTGAGCAGAAAGGATGAAGCCAGTACAGAGATGGAGTTCCTGATTCCAGTCATTCCCAAGACCCATTGTCATCCCTGTGGTTTGCTTGTACAACCTTCCCTTGTATTTCATGAGTTGATAAATTTCCATTTTTGCCTCAGAAAATTCTGGATGGATTTCTGTTAAAAGCCTTAACTTGCTCGGTATGTTATTTCCCAAACTAAGTCCTAACTCCAAGCACATTTTAAATCTGTAGACACTTTTCTCTCCCCATTAGAACTGTCCTACCTCTGTCTGTCCCTAAGTCCAGCAGACACCAGCTTAGCTCTACTTTCTCCATGAAGCTTTTCCAGTCCACAATTATTTTTTTCTTACTAGATCACTTATAATCTCTATTTCAGTACTTGATAGTGTTATTTTAAATTAGTCTCTAATTGTTTTGGTGCATTTATTTTGTGTGTCTCATGAGTGTCTGAATTCTTTCAGAGCATGGGCATATTCATTCACCATTTTACATTCCAGAATGCCTAACTCTCAGGAAGCCCTCAGTAAAAGTATGTTGATTCATTATACTTTATAATTGCATGTATTGAGAGAAATATCTAAGGAACTAAGTATCTTGTGTTATTTATATATTTAATCCTCATGCTTATCACTGTACTGGGCACATAGTAGATACTCCACAATTCATAGTAATTAAAAATTGTTCTTAAATTTATGAATTTAGGGGCAAAAGCTGACAGCATTAAAATGAATTAGAAGATATTGAATTGAATAATGCCATAAAATGCTTTAAAATTGAGAACTGTTAGTCAGTCATGATATTAATATACCAAAGGATAATTCTTAAACCTGGAGCACTTTTTAGAGTCATTTTCTTTCCCTTTTCTATTTTTTTGTTTCTTTCCATTTCTCTCTTTTTTTTCTTTTTTGTCTCTTATTAGCACTTAGTTTTATCACTTTTTGGTCCATGATGATACTCTCATGCCTCTCACTCGTGCTCCCCTCCTTTTCTCACCTTTAATATTCCTTTCACTTCACAGTACTAATTTAGATGTCCTCAAGATTTCAAACAGGAATCTTTTTTCTGCTCAAAATACTGCCTTAGGGCTTCTGACTAATAAAAATAAATTTCTAAATCTGCATTGCAAACCATTAATCAGTCCTCAATAATTATCAAATAAAAGTTCCCTGCCACAAAATTCATAATAAATGAAGGTAGTCATTAATCTATTTTCCTGGCACTTTAAAAAAACTGAGTGACTAGCTGAATATTAGTTCATGATTATAATATTGGAGAGGACAGGACTTGGTGACTTAGACATGTAAGAAGGCCATCGTAGTGGTCTCGGAGTGTGGTGAGGAGACCGTGGGATGGGGTTGTAAAGGGAAGTGGAGCTCAGGTATGGTTGGTCAGGTCAGAAGCCAGGCTTCGGTTTTTGTGCATTCACATGTGCTTCTGTGGTTGATGTCTTTTCCAGGGAGGAATCATTCTAGGGCAGCAAGATTGGTGGCTCAAGCACGGGGCTTTGCAATTTGGACAACTGGAGTTCAAATTCTGCTCTGCCTCTTTTTAGGAGTGTTCTTGGGCACATTAATTACACTTACTCTGAGATACAGAAAATGAGACTTGTAGAATTGTTAAGTTGATGTACGTGAAATACTAGAACTTAATCAATTACTGTTATTGTTAGAGGTGCTTTTTGGTAAATTAAATATTTCAGAAGTATGAATATTTTGTCTTGATTGATAGTCTTGATTTATATTCTATTAGATTAGCAAAGGTTGAATAGGTAGACAGAAAAGGTAACACACCAGATTAACAATTTTCTAGTAAATTAGGATGGATTTGTTTTCATTGTTTTGTTGTATTTTCTGTAAATGGACTCTAAGAGTACATAAAAGTTTCTGTCGTAAGAAGTGTTAAGGCATCTTTTGGAATAAAATTACTGTTTTTCTTTTAAAACAACCTAGAAACAACATTGTCTTTGGAACATTATCTAAAACAAGCAAGCAAAATATAGTTGAAAGCCAAAAATCAGAGCATGGTATTCATCTGTGAGCTCCAACTTTTCCCTATTATATTGATTCCTTTTGTTTTGCTGAGAAGACAAATTGGCTCTTAAGAAAGGTTGAATTCAAACATTAGTTTTTACTTTTTTTTTTTTTTTTTTGGTCCAGAAATTCTTAACATGAGCTAGAATATCCTCAGCATACAAATAAGCCAACAAACATTGGCTGTGGTCCTTTTGGAAAATTTTGTATTGAAAAGATAGTGTTTCTTCTTAATGGAAAAAACAAGAATGTTTTGCAGCTCTCCTTTCTCTTTGGTAGTTTTGGCCTTGTTATTGTGCTGTTGAGTATTATTTGTCCATTAAAATGCTTTGTCTTGAAACTCTCTTTAGGAATGATTCTGCTGCAAAGCAGATGAAATTCTTTTTTTTAATATATACCTCAGAAGAGTGGTAAATTATGTTTCTCTCTAGTATTGCGGTTACTACTCTACAGCAGAAAAAGGCATTCATATTTTAATGGAGGAAGCTGATTGCTTAACATATTGATTGGATCTAGGAGATTGTGTTCTGTGAAATTCGAGGCCATTTTAATTCTCAAATTGTTATGGCGGTTGCATCTAACCACTTTAAAAATTTCTAATGTTAACAATATTTACAAGTAAAACAGCATGTTAGGAGTTTTCATTAAAAGATGGGATAAAAAATGGAAAAGAATTATAAACTACACATTAAGAAAGTTCGGAAATTATTTGCCACTCTTATTACTTTAAGTAGGAAGCAGGAGAAAGTTATGAGTTAGGTCAAAGAATTTATCAGGAGTTTACTAAAATTACTAGTCATGTTATAGGTTGTTTCCAAATTAAAGTAAAAAAAAAGAAACAGATGAAAGTGTAGAAAGTTGGTAGGACAAAAGTAAATAAGAACAAGTAGTTTAGGAATTATTTTTATTCCACTTTGAATGTAACTGAAAACAAAGGATTCAGCCATGTCAAACTGGTCCTTTTTGCTCTCTGTACTTCTAGAGCCTGACAAATGGCAGGAAGGCAGTCTCAACCCTGGACTTAGGTTGAGTTCACAGTAATAGCTTACTGAATGGTTGGATTGATGGATAAATGTTTGCTTCTCGATTGGTTAGGCAGAATTGATTGACAGGTGTGGCAAAGGCTAATAAGACAGCTGTGTCTAAATTGAAGGCCAGCTGAATATAAGATTTGACCTCTATCACTCAGTGCTTAATCTAAAGCAGCTTATGCTATTATCTTAGTCTTTGCCATACGAGAAAGAATTAGAAAAATTGACTTTTGAGGTGGTAATTTCTTAGTCTATAACATCTCATAATTAAAAATTAAATATGATATAGTGAAATTCAAAGATGGAAAATTATTCAAACAGTCTAGAGAGATAGGCGTATAGTATAACAGTCAAATTCAGTACAGCAAGTATAGGTGAACATTGACCATGCGGAGCCTCTGACTTTTTGAATGGACTTTGAAGAGCAAGTTTTTTGCTCTCAAGATACCCAGCATTTATGGGAGGAGAGAGCATAAACATATAAATATAATATAAGGCAAGATATCATAATATGCCCATTAGAGTTTCAAAGTGCTGTGAGAACACAAGAGAAGGAAAGAGAAACCTTCAATTATTAAGGTGCCGATTTCCTGACTGCTTATGACTTAATTACCTGCTTTTTGATCACCACCGTGTAGGTTTTAGAACCTACATAAAAGAAGGTGTCAGGAAAGAAATAAGGAGAATGTTGTTTTTTTTTTTTTTTTTTTTCCCCCAAATGTTTTTAAATGGAAGGCTAGCTGGTAGAACTTTAGGCGGGAAATAGAAACTAAGATTTTGGTTTGTATTTTTATATTTACTCACATATTCACTGTAGGAATAAAGTCCTCCACTTCTATTCTGTTTTTATTTTTAAAATTTAATTTTGAAAATTTCCGAACATATAGAAATACAGTCTAAATGTAATGGATACCCATGTACTCATCACTGAAATTAATCAAATATTAGCTTTTTGCTTTATTTGCTTCAGATTTCTCTCCCTCTTTTTTAAGAAATAAAAATTAAAGGTAGAATCAAGCCCTACTCTCATCCCTTTCCCTCATAATTAATCACTATTGTGAAATTGGTGTCAATCTTTCTGTTTAAAAAACTGTAACAGATGTACATACATATTATACATGCCCTTTTGCAGTTTGATTTTTTTTTTTTTCATTCAACATCATGTTTGGGGGACTTCTCTTGATTTTCTCTTATTAGTCTGCCTTTCCTAATTTTATTAGTCCATCCAGAAGGACTTTATATTAAAAATTTTATTTTTCAATTACAGTTGATATTCAGTATTATATTAGTTTCACGTGTACAACATAGTGATTAGACATCTATATAACCTATGACGGAATCACCCCACTATGTCTAGTACCTGCCTGGCACCATACATAGCTACTATAATATTATTACTATATTCTCTTTCCTGTATACTATAACCCTGTGACTGTTTTTATAACTGGCAATTTGTACATCTTAATCCCTTCCCCTTTTAAAAATTTTTTTTATTTTATATTAGTTTCAGGTATAATGGTTAGACATTTACATAATTTATGAAGCGATCCACCCAATCAATCTAGCACCCATCTGGCTCTACATGTGGCTGTTACAATATTAACTATATTCCCTATGTTGTATTCTACATACCTGTGACTGTTTTGTTACTACTAATTGGTATTTCTTCGTTTCTTCACCCTTTTCACCCAGTCCCCGAACCTCTCTCCTATCTGGCAACCATCAATTTCTTCTCTGTATCTATAAGTTTCTTTTTTGTTTGATTGTTTATTTTGTTTTTTAAGATTCCACATGTAAGTGAGATTACATGGTATTGGTCTTTCCCTGTCTGACTTATTTAACTTAGCCTAATACCCTCTAGGTCCATACATGTTGCAAATGGCAAGGTTTTCTTTCTTTCTTTC
>NW_011888783.1:6449411-6449736 GCF_000151845.1 Pteropus vampyrus | reverse complement strand
ATATTTTATATTCGAATGTAGCAAGATTTATTAATCATCACATTTATAAATCTGGTTTAAGAATTCCTTCCCAGATCTGATGTAATTTGTAAAAACCTATTTAATTCTAAAGTTTTTCTATTCATACGTGTTTAATTGATATGGAATTTATTCTGGTGTAAGGTGTGAGAGATGAGAAATAAAATAACTTACATGTTGAAAAAAAATCCTTCAAAGCCTGTATATTTTCATCCTTTTTTTCGTTCTCAATAAGCTTTAAGAAATATTAGAAAATGTAAAAAGCACCTATACTTTTTATTCAATATTTACCATTATTTGTATTTGG
>NW_011888783.1:6446870-6449361 GCF_000151845.1 Pteropus vampyrus | reverse complement strand
TTAAAAGGTCTTGTCATGTGCCGTTCAACCTTTCATTACGCAGACAGTGGAGTCAAATTTAGTCATCTCCCATTGTTCCTAGATTCTTTTTCTTTCTTGCTACAATCGTCTTATGGCATTTATTTACTTTTCTTAAAAAAACCATGGTGCCCTTCCTCATGCACTTACTTCTTCCTGAAGTATCCTGCCTCAACTCTGTATTTTAAAATTTACCTATTCTTTCTACCTCAGCTTCAATTAATTCCTACTTGAAAATATCCTATAATATTACATTTATACCTATAATGCTTTGTTCATATTATTTTTGTATGCCTTTCCCACTAGATTTTGAACTACTTCAGACTTCAAACTGGGTAGTATTAATATAATAACATACATAAGAATTTATCATCAGATAGTTTCCGATACAAAGAAGGTGTCAAATAAATAGAATTTATGTATATGCTTCCACTGGACCTGGTACTTTACCTAATGCCTGGTCAGTATTCGATAAACATTTACTCACATGAATTTAATGGATATCTGAATTTTTTTAAATAATGCAATATGAACCTTTCTATCATACAAAATGTGTACTGCATATACATTGTCATGTCTGCTTTTGTCCTTTAAGCTCTTTCAATTTCATGTAATTTTTTCACTGAAAAAATAAATTAATGAATGATTCATTTTACTTAAAGTTCCCAGGCCGGGCAATATGTTAGCTACCTGCTAATACTAGACTGCATCCAATTCATGCTATGGTATTGACACTGTGCTAATTAATGCTTTAGGCATTTGATGTTCTCATAACACCTGAATTTTCTATTTACTGGTCAGTATTCCTTTCAAATGTCTAATTACAGAGAAAAATGCTACATTTTATTAAGGAGAAAATGCTGGGACTCATTCTGTTTAAATCTAATTACTCTCCAAGTGGGGTGGGTTTTATCTGCTTAAACAAAATGCTGACAGTAGGTTTCAAACCCTCTCTAAAAAACATGCTGAAGCATGTGTCTGACAGATTCTAAATAAATTCCATTTTCTCTTCATTGATTTAAACATTCTTTGCATGTAGAAAAAAACAAGGAGAGAAAGCCTTCTGTAAAAGGGAAAATGGATGTTTTGTAAGCTCTTTCCATTTTTTCTTTGAATAAAGTCTATGAATTTACCAGTGCAATCCCAAAACAACAAAATAGTATGTATTGTGCTCTTTGTCAGGATATTGTTTGTGTATTTAGTTTTCTTCAGAAGAGGCTCTCTCAACCAATCAAGAGAGTGAGAAAAAAAAACCCAAACACCTAACAAAGATGGGAATGAAAAGTAAAGTTAAAGGGAAATAGAATGATTTCAAAACTTTACTGAATATTCTTTTTCATAATAACTCCCTGGGGAGAGTTAATAACGTGTTGCTATATCGACTACAGTAAAATAAAATATGAATATTCTCCTGTTTATAGTATAAATCGGTGTCACATTGTGGAAAGCATTTTAATGTAATACATATCAAGAAGCTTTAAACAGTTTATACCTTTGACCTATTATTTGTCCTCCCATGTAAAATAGTAATTGAAAGTGCAGATGAAGATATATGTACATGGATTTTTAATTAAAGCATTGTTTGCAAATGTGAAAAATTGGAAAGGACTAAACATACACTAATAGAATAGTTAAATGAATAACAAACCATAGAATGTTTTTCAATAATAAAATATGGTAATTTTAAAAAATAATTAATACGATAGATATATGGTCACAATATAATCTTAACTGAAAAACACAGCATGTAACATTTTTTATTGGCTTATTTTTTCCTTCCTACCTATAACACATGTTCACTCTACACATTATAGCAAGTCACATGATAGACCCCTCCCCCATGACCCAATCGATAGAGTCAATATTAACAATCTGGTGAGTTTCTTTCACACCTTACTTCGTGTTTATATAAACATTTACACAGTTATACACATATACACAATATGATCTTAATTTTATAAATCTGTTTTTTTCAATATGCTTTTAAAAGTACTGGATGGAATCCCAATTACTTCTGAGAAATTGGATTAGGAAATATTTACTTTCCTCTGGTTTTTGCATTTTCCAAATTTTCTATATAGAAACTTAAAAAAAACTGATGAAAAATGTTGAATGAAGCCAAACCCTGAGTTAATTAGGTATTTTAAACCTGAGAAGGACACAGAAATAAATGACCAGAAAATGGCAGAGATCAGTGACTTAAAAAAAAATAAAAAAAGACTAACTGATAATAACTATCAATAGTGATAGCCCCCAAAGTCAACTTTCTTTCTTGTCAGTATCCTGTATCTTTGATTCTCTGGTGCTTGTGTCTCTGAGGAAGTGCAAAAGAGGAACCAGAGCAAGCCATGCAATAAATGTATGTGCCCATTTCAATCAAAGATAAGTATTTTAAATTCTTTTGTATCAAAAGGAACAGAACAATTAAACTGAAGAGGATGGCTTTAGGTCATATTCCTATTTCCTTTGGGAT
>NW_011888783.1:6444614-6446820 GCF_000151845.1 Pteropus vampyrus | reverse complement strand
GTAGAAAATATTGTGTTCAGTATCTGCTAAGGTTTGAAACACATGCTTTGTGTCATGGATGAGACCACCATTCGGTATCTGAAAAACCAAAATGCTGAATATATTGCTTACTTGACAGGGAGAGCTATGCTAGTAAGGCACAGTTTTCTCAGCAGAGCAAGAAACTGACCGTACAAAGAGTTTTGAGGAAGTGTTACGTTCAGGGATTAGAGGACTTTCAGAGGTGGTGGTGAGATGTAGTGGTAGAAGCTGGCTTCTTATGTGAGACTTGGCTGCTTGGTTGACACAGAAGCACCATTATTGGAGTGAGTCCATTTACGATTGGCTGATGCTTGAGAGTGTTGGTCACTGATTGGTTGCCTTACAGAGGAGCGTTCGCTGAGGCAAGTAGCCAATGATTGATTAGTTAAAGAAGTTTCAAATCAGTTCTGCAGTTCTAAGTCTATAGAACTGTCACATATTAATTAAGCATGTTTAAAGTCTGTTCCTGTGGCCACTTATTACTATGGTTACAGAACAGTCTGTCTTAGGAGTGTGAAAATTTATTTTATTCTTACATGTACAGTTTGTTTTCAGAGTTGACTACTTCAGAAATTGGGTTATTATATACCTTCTTCAGAGAAACTTGCATCCACATTTGTGGATGGAAAAAAGCAATGTTTCTGGTTCTGCAATAAATTTGCCTCAATACATCTTTTGGCATTGTTTGATATAGGGAAAAGAATTACATATAAATCCATCTGATGTTCTAGAATCCTCCATAATGGCTAATGTCACATCATTGGATGCCTCAGTTATTCTACTTGAAAAAGATTAATATTTTCAGTTGAGCAACACACTAACTTCACTATTTTCTAGCAGTGAGACCTTGAGGAAATTCTTCTTTGAATCCTGTTCCTTCATTTTCAATTGGGAAGAGTAAAATGGGTTTATGAGACTTGAGATGAGTTAATATATACAAGACACTTAGAACACTGTAACTCAGTAGGCAAAAGTGTTGTTATCCATCCCAATGTGATTTTTTTGCTTAATATCTGTTGAACATAGAAAATTTCTTATTTGAACCAGACTTCCTTTTCTAGTCAGTTCATTTCAGATAAATTAAATGAAGGTTAAAATGTATGATTAATATCTTTGCCTAACAGAAACACTAAAACAAATCAAAATTTTTTTCTAATTGGTAACTCTCAAATGTGGATCACTTATCAAAATTTGCTTTAAGACTTTAGTAAATATTAATTATCGCATGTATATATATAACTTTTGTTTCATTCAAAAGTATTGTTGAGGTTTAGTTTCATAGAAATACAGGCTTCTTATAAATTATTAGAGTGAAAAAAGTTTCAGAAAGTCCAAATTATATGAACTGTGTATAAAATATGTGCTCATTTTTCTGAAGGAGATCTTGGTAAATTAAAAAATATCAGAGGAAACTTGTTTAGAAGCTAAAGAAATATTTACAAATATGGAGTTATAAAACCAAATGCTACTAGTACTTGGGGCCAGGAGCTATTCTAAGCATTCTATTTATTATTACATTTAATCCCACAGTAACCTTTTGAGGTATTTCTATTAGATGCTATTATTGTTCTCATTTCACAGGTGAATTTCAGGCATAAATTGGCTGTGTAACTTGCCACAATCACATAAGTAGTAAGAGATAGAACTAGGATTGTAACCCTGGCTGTTTGGCTCTTAAAATATGTGGTACAGCCTCTGGAAAAATGACCCGTTTTTACCCATAACGTTACAACACATTTTTGAAATTAGCAGTGATAAACAGTCATTTACATTAAAAACAAAAAAATGGAAAACAAAAACGTGAAGCAGCAAACATGCTGATGTCTTCAGCAATATTTAGAAACACTCATTTATGGAAATCTCTAACCTCAATGAAATTACGTGGAATATTTACGTGTATTTGTGGTTACATGCAATTTTGGAGGGGGGGAATGGAGGTGAAGAGAGATCATAGATTCATCAGATTCTCAAAGGGATTACAAATTAAAGAATTTCTGCCATAAAGAGAGGAGATCTTTTCACCTGAGTTACATCATACCAGGACGGACTAACTTTGACAGTTTGTTTCTCTCCAGAAGGAGGGTAGGTGAGTCTACTACAGTGGGTGCCTCTGTTCATATGCCACTGTTTTCTTCTCAGTCTCCTTTCTCCATTCCGTGCTCTTATCAGGCTCTCCTGTCTGCAG
>NW_011888783.1:6441952-6444564 GCF_000151845.1 Pteropus vampyrus | reverse complement strand
ATTAGCAGTGATAAACAGTCATTTACATTAAAAACAAAAAATGGAAAACAAAAACGTGAAGCAGCAAACATGCTGATGTCTTCAGCAATATTTAGAAACACTCATTTATGGGAATCTCTAACCTCAATGAAATTACGTGGAATATTTACGTGTATTTGTGGTTACATGCAATTTTGGAGGGGGGGAATGGAGGTGAAGAGAGATCATAGATTCATCAGATTCTCAAAGGGATTACAAATTAAAGAATTTCTGCCATAAAGAGAGGAGATCTTTTCACCTGAGTTACATCATACCAGGACGGACTAACTTTGACAGTTTGTTTCTCTCCAGAAGGAGGGTAGGTGAGTCTACTACAGTGGGTGCCTCTGTTCATATGCCACTGTTTTCTTCTCAGTCTCCTTTCTCCATTCCGTGCTCTTATCAGGCTCTCCTGTCTGCAGCTCCTGCTCTCTGCGGTCTTAGGCCTCCGCACTTTTGTTCACTCTGCCTAGAATTCTCTCCTGTCTAGTTAGCTTCTGCTTGTTAAGGTGAGAGGAGCTTGCTGGTGTCAGCTTAACTTTCACCTCTATCAGGAATTCTGGACCCTACAGGTCTGGCTTGGTGTTCCTGCTCTGGGTTTCTATAAACTTTATAACTGGATATACAAAAGCACTCTTGCTTTCAACTCTCAGTTGAAATAGCCTGTTGATTTGTCTGCGGCCTAGTCTTTGCAGTCCGCAGAGTAGGGATTATGCGATCTCGTTCTGTTTGGCTGACTGTTAGTGCCTATCATCTTGGTCAGGCGTTATCCGGTACTCGAAAATAATGTTAAATGAAAGAACATTATTTCTGTTCTCCTAGTTGTTGAAGCTCAAATATCTCACATAATTTTAAATTTCGCTCAATGTCAGTATCATGTCAGTGGCCAGATCTTCAATGTTTCTGTTTCTGATCTTTCTTTGGCATTGCCTCTGTTCTAATTTTGACTTTCTTTCCTTGATCCTAAACTATTTCAATAGATGCCTCCAGTTTCTCACTATCCAAGTACACTTTACAAATTGCTCCCAGAGAGGTCTTTTTATACCTCTTTTAAAAGGTCTTGTCATGTGCCGTTCAACCTTTCATTACGCAGACAGTGGAGTCAAATTTAGTCATCTCCCATTGTTCCTAGATTCTTTTTCTTTCTTGCTACAATCGTCTTATGGCATTTATTTACTTTTCTTAAAAAAACCATGGTGCCCTTCCTCATGCACTTACTTCTTCCTGAAGTATCCTGCCTCAACTCTGTATTTTAAAATTTACCTATTCTTTCTACCTCAGCTTCAATTAATTCCTACTTGAAAATATCCTATAATATTACATTTATACCTATAATGCTTTGTTCATATTATTTTTGTATGCCTTTCCCACTAGATTTTGAACTACTTCAGACTTCAAACTGGGTAGTATTAATATAATAACATACATAAGAATTTATCATCAGATAGTTTCCGATACAAAGAAGGTGTCAAATAAATAGAATTTATGTATATGCTTCCACTGGACCTGGTACTTTACCTAATGCCTGGTCAGTATTCGATAAACATTTACTCACATGAATTTAATGGATATCTGAATTTTTTTAAATAATGCAATATGAACCTTTCTATCATACAAAATGTGTACTGCATATACATTGTCATGTCTGCTTTTGTCCTTTAAGCTCTTTCAATTTCATGTAATTTTTTCACTGAAAAAATAAATTAATGAATGATTCATTTTACTTAAAGTTCCCAGGCCGGGCAATATGTTAGCTACCTGCTAATACTAGACTGCATCCAATTCATGCTATGGTATTGACACTGTGCTAATTAATGCTTTAGGCATTTGATGTTCTCATAACACCTGAATTTTCTATTTACTGGTCAGTATTCCTTTCAAATGTCTAATTACAGAGAAAAATGCTACATTTTATTAAGGAGAAAATGCTGGGACTCATTCTGTTTAAATCTAATTACTCTCCAAGTGGGGTGGGTTTTATCTGCTTAAACAAAATGCTGACAGTAGGTTTCAAACCCTCTCTAAAAAACATGCTGAAGCATGTGTCTGACAGATTCTAAATAAATTCCATTTTCTCTTCATTGATTTAAACATTCTTTGCATGTAGAAAAAAACAAGGAGAGAAAGCCTTCTGTAAAAGGGAAAATGGATGTTTTGTAAGCTCTTTCCATTTTTTCTTTGAATAAAGTCTATGAATTTACCAGTGCAATCCCAAAACAACAAAATAGTATGTATTGTGCTCTTTGTCAGGATATTGTTTGTGTATTTAGTTTTCTTCAGAAGAGGCTCTCTCAACCAATCAAGAGAGTGAGAAAAAAAAACCCAAACACCTAACAAAGATGGGAATGAAAAGTAAAGTTAAAGGGAAATAGAATGATTTCAAAACTTTACTGAATATTCTTTTTCATAATAACTCCCTGGGGAGAGTTAATAACGTGTTGCTATATCGACTACAGTAAAATAAAATATGAATATTCTCCTGTTTATAGTATAAATCGGTGTCACATTGTGGAAAGCATTTTAATGTAATACATATCAAGAAGCTTTAAACAGTTTATACCTTTGACCTATTATTTGTCCTCCCATGTAAAATA
>NW_011888783.1:6414897-6440392 GCF_000151845.1 Pteropus vampyrus | reverse complement strand
TTTTTAAAGAAAAATTGTTTTCTGAAATATTCTTACAGGGACAATAAAGTGATTAGGCACTTTTTAGAAAGATGTACACTCAGAATTCAGATATGACTCATTTGTTGCTTAACATTGTTAACCAGAATAATTTAATTATATAGTTCCCTGAATCTCATATACTTTATATGCACTTTTCTTGGTACTGTCACTCTTTCTATTTGACTCTTCTATGTACGTATTTGAAGGCAACTAATTTCTTTGTGTATCTGAGTGACTAGTGCAGCTCTTGCATATAGAAGGTTCTTAATAAAAATGTGTAGCATAAATAACTGCCCAAATGCAGAGGTTCCTAAACTCTCTCAGTTCACAGTCCTTTAGTGTCTCAGTAATTTTTTTTGTGGCCAAAGAATTTAATAATTTCTAACAACTTACTAGTCACTAAAAGAATAATAATACATATTTGCTAATTACCTAATGGGATATATTTGTCTATTAGACACTGTGTAAGTTCTCAGACCTTGAAAGGAAAATGAATACTGCCATCCTCATTTCCTGTCCAACATTCATTTTTATGCAGTGTTTGCTTTTTATCAGAGCAATCACTGAACACCCAAGTTCAGAAGATGTAATGTCACTGATTTGAGTGTAGTACATTGAATTATGGACTCTCTCGAGTTTGTGTGGTATCCAACAGATGTCAGTAGTTGTGTGCCTGCATCAAAATTTAAAATATCTTCTGGCATCCCTGCTAGTTTGTTGTATCGTTTTTGATGGCTTCTAGCACAGTTTGAGAACTGTGACCCCAAATATTGGGCTTTTGATGTTTTTCTGTTTTAGGTATTTTAAAGGATTTGTTTATGTAGTGTTTGTTGATTATGTCATTGGTTTTAGATATTCAATTGCTAAGCCTATGCATACATTCTAACAGAAGACTAGTCACACTATTCTTGGCAGCATTAAGATGTAGAACCACTAAAAATAGTTGCTTAGAAAAGGCAGTTAACTAGATTCAAGGCAATATTACTAAAAGTACTTTATAGTACCATAATCTTCCATTCTGAGATGTTTTTGAAATTTGAATTCATTGTACAAACAATGTTGAAGAAAACTTCTCTGCTGCAGGATAGAGAGGACTAGGCTTAAAGATGACGATGGTCTTTGGGCAGTGCTGGGCAGGTCTCTTGGTGGGAGGTGGAGGCCGTTGGCCACCCCAGTTGGTAGAGTATTGACCCTACCTTAAAGCCCATTCTGGAGAACTGTGCTAACATGGACTCCAGCAATGAGTTCTCTCTTAGTCAGGTACCCTAAGTTAGAGTTGTGCAACTCAAAATATTCATCACACTTGCAATTATTTGGGGATATAGCCTTTCTAGAAACTTGGTGGAAAATGTTTTTCGGAGATAATTTTGGGGGGACATTTTTCAGTTTAGTATGCTAAATCCTTTTCAGGGTATTATATAAGAAGCAATAGCTTGATTCTCCTTTTGGCCTGGATGATATTGTTCTCTAGACTCATCCACCAATTATGCTAAATTGGTAATACTTAAGGACAGTGTGTCATTAAGTTGCAAAGGAGTCTAGAGTGCTCTGTGTCCAATTCAAGTAATTTATACCCCAAGGGGGTATTGTACCCTGACTAACACCTAAAGTAATTTTGATTGTTACATTCATGAAAGGGAACATTCAGTGAGAACATTCAGTGACAGTTCTCCAAAGGTCGTCTTGCCTTATATACCATCATCGATACATTTGAACATCTAGGGGGAAAACACGTACCGCTCAAAGATTCCTAATGGATTGCTCCTTTTAAATAGCAATTTAATAAGAATTCTAAGTCTGTGTGCAATATATTTTGTAACAAGTTTGTATTTTAAAATTTATTTTCCAACATGGAGCTTTTTCTCTTACAGCAGTCTGTGTCATGTCATAGCCTGTATTACTTATTTCCATTTTTATTGGAACTGGAACTCCAATTTTGGTTCCTTGGTGATATATCCCAGAGTATTTTTCCAGTTATTTAAAGTTGAGTAATTTTTGGAAGAACTTAGTCTTCATATATATAATTGCTTTTTTAAGGAAAAGGAACTGTGGTTGCCCTAATCTTGTTTTTGGAAGTTCTTTCTCAATATCACAAAAAATGTAGAAGAAACTGAAGGAAGAAGTGATAGTCAAAGAATTTGTACTTTTCTTAAAGTACATACGTTATAAATATTCTCTGCACAGAAATGGTTGCTTACATCTTTTCCTTGTCCCACCCTCCCCTTGAAGGCTTAACTACCTCATTCTTTATATTACTGATGAATGATATTTTATATGCTCAAACAATGGGGCATGCTGTTTCAGCTTGTCAAGAGTGTTTTCACAAGTTCATGATTTATACCTTGGGTATCCATGGTAGGGTTCTGGTTTATCTACGGTGGGGTTCTGTGCTTTGGCTACCATGGCTGGTAACCCAACAGGAATGTGTCTTTGTGACCAGTACCCTCATGCCAGCTTTAGACCGTAGGACTCCATTGGCTTTCCCTGAGAAGAGACACCTTACATGCATCTCTGCAGTTCACAACTAAGAGAGAATTTTTGTCCTATGTAGTTCCAGCAGAGAAAGGACTTGGAAGCCCATGCCTGACCTCTCTGGATTTGGCTGATGCATTTATTTTTCCTGTTGTTTTTACTCTTCATCCTTTGCCATAATAAATCTTAGTTGTGAGTGTGACCTGTCATTGAGTGGCGTGAGTCCTTCTGATGAGTCACTGAACTTAAAAGTGGTCTTGGGACCCCTGAAACAGGGTAAGCGGGAATGGTTGGGTCAGAGTTACCAGAAGTGTAATTTTGACAAAGACTTTAAGGAGGTGAGGGAGTAAGCTATGGATACCTGGGGGAAGAGAATTCTAGGCAGAATAAACAGCCTGTGCAAAGACTCTGGAGGTGGGAACATGCCTGGCATGCTCAAGAAAGTATAAGGGGCCAATGTGGATCAGAAGGAGTGAGGATAGAAGAGGGAGTGAGCTCAGAGATGCAGTGGGACACATCATCAGACAAGGACATTCTTGAGGGTACAAGGTGGTATCCATCAGCACATGCTCCCTGGACAGATTGCTAAATTCCCATGTCTCCTCCAAGGAGAAATATGTTGCTCACATTTTCTCAGATAACTTCTATTTTGGGCAGAGTCCTGGCATATTCTTCTTAACCTCATTCTTTTTCTTTCCTCAGTCTTTTAAAAAATTTTCAGAGTTCCCTCAGGGAAAATCTTTCAGATATTTTTTTGTCTGTGTTGCCAGACATGACCCTGATAACATAGAATTGAGTTGTGATGTATCAGTACAAAGGAAGAGGAAAACCAGTCCCTTTTATTCTCCAACATATCCCTGTGTCCTGGAACTAGATGTGGTGACCAGAGAAGGCCTCAATGTGGACGTGATATCTGAGCTGAATCTTAAGGATGAGTGTCAGTGATTGAATTCTTGGTATTAGGGGATGTATTATTCACCCTAGCCCCCCAGCCCTTTTTCAAAACCCAATTCTGGTTTTGCCTCCACAGAAGAGCCTCTTCTTCTACTTTAGTCTGAGTCAGGTGCCCAGTATGCCCATGGCAGCCAGGACCAATGCTATTTCAAACTCATAAGTAAAAAAGGGATCTCTAACTTTTCCTCACTGGGCTGTATACTCTTATGTCTCCACATTTAATGCCTACACGTATAGAGTGCTCAGTACATGCATGTTGAATGAATTCGTGAGTGAGTGAATGAATAATTCTAAGTGATTCCAAGGCAGTATAAAAAAATTGGGAAGAAATGATAAAAGTCAGGACAATAAATGTCTGTGGAGTGAGCTTGAACAATATGTTTTAGGAGCTCAAGTCTCATTTATTCTCATTGAGGAAAAGGACCCTTCGGGTAGGCAAGAAGGAACTGAGCACAAATACTAATGGCTCAGCTCTCTCATTTGTTCCCTATTCAGTCTGCAATGTGCTCATTCTTACTTTACAAGGACTCTTTGTGTTATTCATTTCATTAGTTTTGGTGAATCACACTCATTTAAGCCTTTAGTCCTAATGGAGAAAATGGGTATTATATTTGCCCCATAACATTTTTCACTTTTGGAGATCATGTCCTTATTTTATCTCTTTAATGTCTTCTTAGATTTGATGTTTTCTTTGTGATGAATATTAATGTACTACAAATTTGTTGTTGTTTCAAACAGGCACAGATATTTTTTTTCTTTTAAACTCCAAAGCTTAAGCAATGAAAAGGAGGCTTTTCTACTTTACTAAGTTTTTTTTTTCTTTACTTCAGCACCCTTTTGTTCCTTTAAAAGAAGGAGCCTATGTGTCCATGTTTGAAATGCTGTAAAGATTAAACTATTGAAGCCCTTTCCATTCTGCTTTACAGAATGCAGAATAATATGTCCCTTTCTCTTTACAAGCTCCTTTGTTGTCCTCACCCTTTTCTAAACTTTCCACCTTCCTTCCAATTAAATTGGGAAATTGTGCTGCTACCCTGGGAGAAAGAATTGTAAAATGGCTTTGTTGGTATTGTTTTGTAATAGTAAAAGTAAATTTTTAAAATTTAACATTTGCTGTAATACAGTTGCATTACATTTATTTAGCAAGTTTTGCTATTTATGTATTTTCTAGTGAAAATTTCCAAGTTAAATATTCTTATGAAGAAGAAGGAAAAGTCATATTAATTTCCAAAAGGAAAAGGAATCTTAATACTTATTTGTTGTTGTGATTGTTGTAATAATATAAAAATATTTCTCACTGGCAACTATGGGATTAAGCTCAAAATTTCATTGACTACTGGGGCTAGAAAGCTGGCTGCAATTTTCAGTAGCTTCTGTGTATATCCTATAGTTATCATTCTTTCCAGGAATGCTTAGCCACTTCTGATCTCTATCCTCCTTTCACTAACTTTCTTTATTTCTCTCTCCTATACTCATCTTTTTCTCCCCACTACTCTTTCATCTAGTATCCACATGCTAACCCTCTTATTAAGCTCTGACAAAACACAAGGCTGAGTTTGAAGCAATACTGGCTATCAAAAAGCTGACTCTTGTAGAGAGAGGAGACAAATACATAGAAGAGTAAAACACACACCAGAATATATCATGTGCCGTTAGACCAGTCAGTACAGAAGAGAAGATCCCATCTGACTGGGATAAGAGCATATTTATTTGAAGAGGAAGCTTTTGACTTAAGCTTTGAAGGATGGATTAGGATTTTGACAGGGATGAAAAAAGAGCTTTCTATACAGATGAAAGAAGTGAATACTATAGCAGGAAAGTGGGTTGGTTTTAGATCATGACCAGTGACCCATTTATGTGTGGTATAGAACAGAGGTCAGCAAACTTTTTCTTTGAATTGCCAGGTAGTAAATATTTGTCTTCGAAGGCCATATGGCCTCTAATGCAACTATCAACTCTGCCGTTACAGCAAAAGCAGCATGGGCAATACTTAAATGAATAATGTGGCAATGTTCCAATAAAACTTTATTTACAAAAATAGACAGTGGGTCAGAATTGGCCAGCAGGCTATAGTTTGCCAATCTCTGATAAAAGAGTATGATTAGATAAGGCTGGAAACGGAGGTGGTGGCCAGATCTCAGATTTTGAATCCTAGGCTAAAGAGTTGGGAATTAATTGATATTCTCTTTAGTGAAACCACGATTGTTATGACATTGATAAAGGTTTTAAATAGCCATTTAAATTTAGAACTAGTTGTTTTCTGTTTACATCTTAAGATATTTATATAGTTAGCTTTACGATTTCTGTGACTGAATATCATATGAAAATGATGGGTAAAGGGCAAACTAGGCCTCTGAATGCCCATAGTAAAGCCTGATTTGGGTCATAGCTAGAAGTTTGACATCTTTGGAATTCTCACCATAAAGTCTCTATTATAATGGACCAAAAAGTCAGATCATGAAAAATAGGAGAAAATGAAAAATAGGAGAGAATGGGCAGGAACTTTGGAGATCTGAGCTCAGAACAATAATAATGTTTTCAAAAACCGATAGTGTGAACTGATTCCAATGTAGATATTAGATCCACATTTTCTATACTTATTTTTTAACAACTGACTTTATTGACATATGATTGACATGTAAAAAGCTGTACATACTTAATGTATGTAACTTGATGAGTTTGGAAATAAGTATATACCTGTGACATCACCGCCATCAAGGCCATAGACATATCCATCACCTCCCAAAGTTTCCTCCTGTCCCTATTATTTTTATTATTATTTTGTAGTAAGAACACTTAAAGATCTACCCTCTTAGGAAATTTTAAGTAGGTAGTACCGTGTCGTTAGCAATAGACAGTATGCCGCATAGATCGCCAGTACTTACTCATGTTGCATAACAAACTTTATTCTCTTTGACCATCGTCTCCCCATTTCCCTTATCCCAACTCTACTGTCTGCTTCCATGAGTTTGACTGTTTTAAATTTCACGTGTGAGTGAGATCATATATTATTTGTCTTTCTACGTATGGCTTATTGCACTTAGCATAATGTCCTACAGGTACATCCATGTTGTTTCAAATGTCAGGATTTCCTTCTTTTTTAAGGCTGAAAAATAGTCCATTGTATGTATATATCGCATTTTCTTTATTCATCCACTGATGGACATTTAGGTCGTTTCCCTATCTTGGCTATTGCAAAAAAAAAAAAAAAATACTACAGTGAACATGGGAGTGCAGATATCTCTCTTTGAGATTGATACTTATAGAAATTATTATACATTTGATTCTGAATTTTTACATAATTTCATGGAAGACTATATTTGGTACTATAGAAAGTTCTCTTGTTTGTGTTTTCATATTGCTTTTTTAAAACTTCTTTTGTGGTAGTATCAGATAGTTCTGCAGTACTATTTTTTTTACATGTTTCCTCAGAATAAACTTTCTCAAGGCGAGAATGAGTCTTATTAATGTTTGTATCCCCAATATCTAGTTAGAGCAGATCTGGCCAAAAGTAAGCAGTCAATAAACATCTGTTAGGTGAATTAATGTAGGTGAACATTTCTAATTGTTCCCAACCAATTATTTCATTCCACTATATTTTTGTGCTCTTCATTTTTTTCTAGTTCTCATTAGAATGCATAAATTTCAGTAAAGTCTTTAAAAATTTATTTTATTTTTAAAATATTTTCTTTTTTAAAAATTGGATCTGTGACCTATTTATAAGAGCTTTGTTTAGTATATTTCTGTATTTTTTTTGTTTTTGTTCTTTTTCCCTTTGTTTTGTTTTTGCCGAGTATATTTTTAACATTATATTCCTAGAGAAGAAAAAATTTATTGTATATAAAATGAAATAATTATAGGTGCTTGAAACACAATGGGAAAGAAGGCTAGTTTCTGTACTGGAGAACTCTTAAAATAAGGTGGTTTTTCCATGGCACCATTGAAACCTACATAATTGTAGCTACATAATAAGATGATGTCAAATTATCTTGAAAAGAAGTGAGATTGTAATTTATCAGCCCACCTAACTTTAAGCTCTAGATGTCACCCAAATAAATAGGTAGCAGTATTTTTTTTAACTCTTTCTGGACTTTGAGTTACCTATCCGGATCCTGTGGTAAAACCATAATATAGTGTTGGTTCTGATAAGCTTTTTCAAGAACATTTTTTATACCTATTTATTATTACCTTTTGATTTTAGTAATTCACACTGCTTAACAGCACTTCTAATTAGGCACTAAACAGTTAAATCTTTTTTCAGCAACCTTGCTCATTGATGTATATTTTATTTTTACTTATTTCTCTCAACATTTAGATTATATGTTTTCTAAGGGTGAAGTTGAAATCATTTGATACTGAACCATTTTTAAACCAATAGTGACATATTGAAAAGAAGATTATATGGGCAACATATAATGATTGTAATTATGTGACAGAGAAAATAATATGTGCATGGAAAGCTGAAAATACAATGGAGAACAGTAGGTAGACTAATGGAGACAAAGCACTTCTGGTTGAAAACTCATATATTTAATCATAGAATCCACTTAATCTAAATGCTAACATGTTTTTGTTGGAGGAGAAAACCAGTAAGGGGGACTGTTATGGATATATATTGCTTCTGGCTGCCAGACTTGTTTGCCTCTTCAAACTATTGCCATCACAGAAGTCAGAAACATCCTATTTTAAATCATGGACAAGTAATTATAACTTTTCCTCTTATTTGGAGGAAAAAGAGTTATTTGTCCTCTTTAATTATTTTGGTGAGGCTTTTAGCCAAGTTCTTTGCTTTTGTTTTGTTTTTAATGCTGTTTTTGCTGCTGCTTGTGCTAGGGATGAGGATGAGAAGCTTAGCAGGTTATTGAAAAGCACTTCTCAGCACTGGTTGGAAGGAAATAAGTAAGCTAGTAAATAATGACGAAACCCAGATTCCTAAGGCTTTTCAATGAGAGATGTGTGGACTAAAATTCTTGGGTCTTGGAGTCAGATGACACCGTCTCTTAATCTTGCCGATATCCTTCTTAACTAAAATTTTAGCCTCTATTTCCCTGCCTTAAAATGGGAGAAATGTCTACAGGTTTGTATTAGGATGAAACTAGACAGCTTCATTGTTGTATTGTGTAAAGTTTCCAGCCCTAGACCTGGGTGTTGTGTCTGTTGGGGGTGGGGGCGTGTATCACACAAATATCAATAGTTTTTTCTAATTTGAGCTAGAGAGGACAGTCCTGGTCAGGCCTTCATTATGTCCTAAGTCTATAAGGCTATCTAGGGTCCTTAGATATAGGGGATCTCATCAGAAAGGGAGACTGATTTTGGCAGCCAAGATTTGACTTTTGCAAATCTTTTATTCTGAATTCGATATTCATTTCCTCATCAAATTTGTTATATTAACATTATTACATGTGAAAAAAATAAAATCATCCATTCTGGATTAGAAAATGTTTTAAAAAAACATTTTACGAATCAAATCCAGCTTTAGAATGTCAGGAGGTTTTAGTGTGTCTTATTTTGGCAACTGTGCTTTTACAAGGATGAAACAGATGGGATATGCAGAGTTTTTTAAAAAACGAATTTAGCTTAAGATCTTACTACACATTAGAATTCGTCCAGAAATCCAAAGGCCAGAGAAAATTTCTGAAATTAATCTTTGCAGCAAATGAATTAATAAAAATTCCCTATTGAGTCCCATATGCTTTTAAAGGAGCCATTTAAGTACACTTAGTTTGAATAAGACCAGTTACTAGATTTTAACAGGGAATCCTATTTTTCTTATCTTTTAGTTATGCATAGCCTTCATCTATATGGTTTATCATATTTCTGGTATATAACATTATCCTTCATTTGCCTTCTCTTATAAAAGAGCAGCTCTGGCTATAAGAAATAAAGGATCTTTAGAGGGATTATAATATAGGTCACATGGATCAGCAGGTGGGCTGCACAACCCAGCTTCTGGAAGGAGAGGGACCAGGGAAATGCTGGAAAGCCCAGTGAGTCGGTCTTCATGGACATTCTAAGGTGGTTCAGCTCCAGCAGCCATTAGCCTCTGTGTATCTGTATTATTATTTTTTTTGTTGTGCTTTTTTGGTTTGTTTTCATTTTCTATTATTAGCCTCTGTGTATCTTTTTGAGGTCCTGGCGAAATTTATCTGTCCCACATTGATGCTTTATGCCAGTGACTCAGTGAATTTTATCTAGGAAATTAGGGGCAAGTAGCTGCAGAAACTATTTTGAATTAAGCAGCAGCTACTTATCCAATATACATAAATTATTTTCTGCCCTGAGTAGACCTACTCAAATACATTTGGTTTAGGAGCCCATCATTTCATATATATTACAACTTTTTATTTTTTTACTCAAGTTGTTATTTCCCATTTGAGTTTGAACCCATGGTTTGGCATCAGCATGTGTATATGGGAACATTTTTTCATCCTTTTTAATTATTATGTAAGAATTTAAGTTCTCAGTGATGATTATAATCATATATTCCTTGAATTAATTTTAGTAGTATAACCACAAGACTCACTGTAACATGGCGTAAAAATGGCTTTGGGATCATTCACAGGGACACTTGAAGGCTGACACAGCCTCTTGATATCTGTGAGATTTGGGGCAGTTTGTGTCAGGTGTCTGAATTCTCATTTCTTTACTGGTAAATGGACTTGATATTCCATATTATACAAAGGTCGATTGAAATTTTTTTGGTGATAATATACATACTAGGCTTGGCACCAGAAACATATATTTATTCCTAGTCCTTTTTCATTTTAAATGGTTACAAGCATGCTTTTATTTTAGAGTGAAATCTTAGGAATGAGCTGAACTGATGACCTGATGAGTAAATAGTTAAATAATGTGAGGAACAGTGGACTTAAGGCCAAGGCTTAGTTGACCTTTTAGTGTCTGATGCTCTGGAATTTATCTATTAAAAGTAATGATAGTAATGACTACTCACAGATAAATTAATCTTTCACAAGGCTGGCTGTTGTTAAAATGCTGAGAAAGCAGAGGTGGGGATAAACTTCAGTTATCTATATTTTGCCTTGTAATCTATTCTCCATATTTACATTTGAATATATATGAGATTGTCCTGGAAATTAACAGTTTTCAGACAGACTAATAGAATCTCATTTTAAGATATGACTGTCCAGGATGCAATCTTCCCCTTTCCTTCCTTTTCCCAGTTAATTCTTCCCACACTCTAAAATGGGACTAGAGTTGCTTTTAAGAGTATAAACAGAATCTTATAGTACAACAGTTTAAGAGCACAAGCTTTGTGGAGAGATAGTCCCAAGTTTGTGTCCTGTTTCCTCTATCTTTTGTGGGTTGGCCATGGCTGATTTATAAACCTCTCTAACCTGCACTTATTAATATATAAAATGAAGAAAGGAATAATATCTCCGTAATGATGGTTTTGAAGAGTAAATGGAATGACGCACTTAAAAATTAACAGAATGCTACAATACGTTTTAGTTCTTATTGTGGTTTTAATTGTTATCACATATAAAATACATTAAAAATATATTTGTGTCTGAATGTATAATGAATCATGTTTGGGTAACATTTAACCTCATTTTTAGATTCTTAAAAAGATCAGAGCTCTGTTCTAACTTGCTAAATTGTTCCTTCCCAGGGTTGGGCAATTATAACAGTGGTTCTATTTGAATTTAAAATATTTTTGTTACATTCCAAATGCAATTTAAAGCCTAGCTTAGTTTAACAAAGTTAAACTAGATAAGGCATAACAACAATTTGGAAGTTGGTATGTTCTGACATGTTCTGACTAAAAAAATTGAGTAAAATTGTTTTTATGCAAATGCATAGCACTATAATCTTTATGAGGCATTTCTTATTGTTGTACTCTAATGTTTATGAAGTTGTCTTTAATTGTGAAATAATTTTTCTTATTAATAATAAATGACAAGCAAATACTGTACTTAGCACATTATTTGCATTATTTCACTTACTTTGAAAGGGAGTCACTATGCTCTCAATTTTACAGATGAGCAAATGGACTTAGAGAAGTAACTTAACAGGGTCACACATCTAGAAGATGGCAAAGAAATGGACCTTGACTGATTGACTCCAAAGCCCATTTTTAGTGGAAGAGAAGTTATCTTTGGCAAAGGTTTTGTGAAACGGGTTTTGCAAAGGCATTTCCATGGTGATATAAGTTCTTTATTAAAGCTAGACATTATCATTGGTAAACCCATGAACACTCTGTCAAGATCTGTACTCAAAGAGTCAGGCTGGAGGTTTAAGTAGAAAGAAGCTTTAACTTCTCATTTTTCTTAATTTATTATGTTAATATGTTTTCTCATATATTTAATGGATAATGCTTTTTAACATTTTTGTTTTATATTTTGTATATTTGGAACTGATAAGCACCCCATGCTTTCCAGACAACAGAACAAAATAAAGAAGCTAGCCATGCACTAATAGATTTGTTTGGATGACATTTTATTCTAAGTTCGACTGAATTCCGATTTAGTGTTAAATCTATGTAACTTGATAGCATTAGAATTATGAGACAAAATAACAATGTATTTTCCTGAAAGGAGAACCTGTCTTTCCATTTTCACTGCTTTCCTTTATTCTTTTAATTGGCAGGAACAAATGGAGTAGTAATACCACAGCTTATTAATAGACGCAATTGTATTCAGTTTTAGGAAGAATAATGAATGTGGAATGTTTTTACACCTCTTTCTATCAATCTATACATATGCATTTCCTTATTTATCAACAAAATTTTATGCTGTTATTCAGGTGTCTGAATGGCATTATAAAGTATAGTGACATGTATTCTAGGATCTAACATACTGCCATTTCTGGCTTTTTTCTCTTCCAGTGTCTGTATTTATGCTGAAAGTCCAGGTGAATGACATCATCAGTCGTCAGTACCTGAGTCAAGCAGTTGTAGAAGTATTTGTAAACTACACAAAAACAAATTCCACAGTAACTAAAAACAATGGAGCAGTGTTGATAAAAGTACCGTATAAATTAGGACTCAGCCTAACCATTATTGCTTACAAAGATGGCTATGTGTTGACACCTCTGCCTTGGAGGACCGGAAGAATGCCAAGTAAGCACTTAAGTAATGATTCGCCTTCACTGAGTGTAAATGATTTTTTCCTCTACTTTGGGAATCTCTTATTCTGGTAAACCTGGAAATGAGAATATCTATGTGAAGTCAATATGAGGTTTCCTTCTACAGAGGCTTGAAAGAATCGAGTAAGAGCTCTGTTGTGGTAAAATCTTATCTGCAGGTGGCATTGAGGGGCTTGGCACACCCAAAGGTTTGAGAATGATGCAGGGTGGGCCAGGTAAAGTGGGGCCAGATGATGAAAGGATGTTCTCAAAAGGTGAGACAAACAGTTTAGGTTTATGTGCTGAATAATAAGGTGGTTACTATAGATTCTTGAGCACAATAAAAGTTGTTTGGAAACTGAATTTACTTAACAGCATATATAATGAATAGGCCAACAGCAGGGCTAAAATGGATTCAGGGAGCCTGGCTGTGAAGCTGTGGTTGTGCTCCTAGTGGACAGTAATAATGGAAATTCAAGTTACTGATTGTAAAAAATTAACATTGGTACAATAAATACATGTTCTAATATACCAGAAGTAATGACCAGTTAGGAAAATAATGAAAAGTGATCCCTCTCAGAACAACAAGAACAAAAACTATGCAAGGAAACCTAAAACAATATGTGAAATAACTATGTGGGAAAAATAGAACTACCAAACGTTACTGATAAACCTAAAAATAAATAAATGAATTAATGAAATAAAACCCTGGATAACTGGAAAAACATTATATTTCTTCTTAGCAAACCTGAATGTTGTAAAGATTTTGGTTCTTCCCAAATTAATTTATAGATTTAATGTATTTAAAAAAATAACTTGGCAAGATAATTTATGAATGTGAATAGGTCCAAATTAAAAAATTTTTTTGAAGAATAAATGTAAAAATACCTGGGAATCTTGTTTTAAAGAAAATTTACTAGAGGTAATTTGCCATTCCAGATAACTAAAATATTATATACCTACAAATTTAAAACTAAAATATAGCTACAACATTAAAACTATATGATATTGTACTGTGGTAAAAATCAGATACTAGTACATATAAAAAATATAATCTATAAAGTACCATTATAACTCATTGAGAAAAGGCTGAGTATTCAGTAGATAATATTAGGATATTTTGGATAACTATTTGAAGTAAATTAATTTTGGATTCATATTCTGAAATATATTGTTTTAAGTTTAAATGTAAAAAAACAAATCATAGTAAATATAAGAAAATAATAAATGATCTGATTTGTATTATGATGATCTGTTTTAACTTAAAAGCAATGAAAGATGTTATAAAAGGTAGATTTGACCATATTTAAAAAAAACACTGTACATCAAAAACATGAAAGAAAACAAGAAGACAGGAAAAATATGTGAAACAATAAGGAGTAATATCCTTAATATGCAAAGAACTCACACAAACCAGTAAGAAAACACCAAGGCCCTGCCTAAATAAGGAAATGGACAAAATCAGGACCTAGCAATTTTCAAAACAGGAAATACCAATGATTAGTAAATGTGACAGAATGCTTTGTCTCCTAATAGTCGAAGATTTATACACCAAAGAAATACACATTCCTTAGATTTTTCATCTTAGAAAAGTTTTTAAAAAGTGAATATATCCAATATTAACAGAATGAGGTATGATCAGAATTCTCAAACCCTTTTGGTAGGAGTACAAATCAGCAAAATTATCTGGATAACAATTTTGAAATATGTGTATCGATGTTTTCAAAATCTTTATAACCTCTGACTCAGTATTCCACTGTTAAGAATCTTTCCTAAAAACAGACATACAAATAAAGTTGAAGGATGATGATTCAAATATTATTTCTGTGGTAATAGTGAAAATGGAAACAATCTAAATATATGGTATTAGTGTAGTGGTTAAGTAAATCTTGATACTTCAAGAAATGAAATACGTGACTTGAAAATGTTATGAAAAGTTTCTATTGAGGGACAGAAATGCTTATATTTGGTGAAAAAGCAGGGTAAAAATATTCTGTATACAATATCATACTCTCATTTTGAAAAATCACAGGAAAATCTAGGAAGAGCTATGTTAAATTAATAGTGGTTGTCTTAGTCCTGGTATAATGACCATCATTTTCTTCTTACCCTTCTCTGCATTTCTCAGCCTTTCCACAGTGAATAGACATCCCCTTAATAATCAGAAACATCCCTTTTATAATCAGAAACATTTTCAGTAAAGAAATCTGAGTGTAAGTTATAGTACGGTTCAGAAAGATTCCCCTCAGGTTTAATAGCCTTAAAAAAGCTGTCCCTTTTAAGCTGCCTGTGACCAAGAAAGTATCAAATATGGGATAGTGCCCTAATGAGAATCATCTCCAGGTCCTAGCTACAACCTATTACCTCCTTTCCAATCTAATGAAATCGTTAATCAGTCTAAACGTTAATGTATTCTGAACTGAAATTACACTTTTATTTAGTTGGTAGTTCTCCTTTCCTATTGTAGAAGAAAAGTGTATTTCATTTTAAGTCCGCCCATACATCATCACTGTATACTTTTTGTATTTTATCCTGTCTTTTCCATTATAGCTCTTGGAAATATCTCAAATTATTAAAAATATTTCCATGCAATTAAGTGATTTAAGTGATCTCAAGTGATTTAGGGATATTATGTTATTTCTATTAATTTTAAATACTTAGTCTACGGGAGTGATATCAAATGAGAACTCATGCTTTAGGTAACTCCTCAGAACTTATTTTTCTTTTGCAGGATTGGTAAGCTTATTTGATTTGTTCTTGCTTATAAAACAATGGTCTATTGTTCCAGCTTCTTGCTTCTGTTCTTGAAATAATTATCTCCTGGTGCTCTGCACTTACTCTAGTTATTTCAGGCAGCTACTCTTGTAGGCTGGTACAGCCCCATCCTGAGTTACTACTGATGGTCACCTATGAATCATTTTGTGTATTAAACTGTTTCCTCATTTACCAACTCAGAGTCTGTGTGGCAGACTATATTGTGTGAAGAAGAGCACTGCAACTTTACATGGGAAGTTAAAAAAAGAAGAGTGGATGAATCTCTATTTTAGAGAACCTTGAATCATGAGCCAAGAAAAAAGTTTTAAAAAATTATAAGGAAGTAACAGTTATATGGAGAAAATAGCAGAAGGTTGTTCAAGTATTTAACTTGACCATATATATCTTGGGTTGTTAGAGAACATCATTAATCACCTTGGTACGAACTACTGTATGAAATAGAAAAGATTAGTAAAATAAAATGGGGATGCCCAATCTCTTCATTTTATTGTGATCCTTCTTTTTTTCTCCATCATATTTTACATTCATCCTTCCTTTGTTTTAAGTTGCTTTTTCCGTTAGCCTTTTCCCACTTTTTAGGGCCTACTGGCACAGAACTATATTTGTCTGTTTTTCCCCACGTTTAATAAAATATTTTAATTGTGCTATATTTCACAGTATATTCATCAGTTACACTTTCACTGTTTCCGCAAAGCCAAGCAAATATATGGCTATTTGAAGACACTGTTTTAATTACTGGAAAATTAGCTGGTAAGTACAACACTTTTTACTCAGCTGATAAGTAAACACTTAAAGTGGTTATTATGTAACTGCACTTCTTCTAATGAATTAATGTTGATTATATGTGGGAAAAATCTAAATTGATCAAAGATGATTAGTACTAACTATAAGTTGATTTGAACTGATTCTTATTTCACTATCAAACTATAATATGGTTCTTTAGTGTCTGTGTAGTGGGAATTATTCTCTCTTTTACTATTTTAGCCTCCCAGATGAGAACATTGGACTTTTGGAAATACTGGAAAGAGCTTCTGAACTTCATTCCAAATCATATCTCTCACTGAACTTTAGTGGTTGGTTAAAGTGGAAAAAGGGCTCAGCCCTGTGGGGCTAATTTGTAGGTCACTTCCATTCCTGCCTCTGGCATTAATCTTGCTGCCTGTGTGGGAAAGGCCTGCACTGGGTAGTTATCTACCCAGCAGACATGATTGGCCCACTCGCATATCCCAAGGGGAAGGACAGGAGAAGCCTGATTTGGGGTCTTTTTCAAGCTGTCATCCAGTTCAGCTTTACGAACCAGCTGGATGATGGTTCCATTCTTACCTCGCTTCCTCATCTCCTCTAACTAGTCCCTAGGGGAAACCCCAGCATTTTGTGATTCTTACTGTATATTATAAAAAACCTTTATAAATCACAATAATTTACTTTTCTATTTAATTCTTTCGTATTAGGGAATTCATATTTAAGACTAAGGCATAATGGGAATTGGTAAAGGCAGAGAATTCTCAAAGTAAAATTTATGAGAGTCTTGGTAAAAAGAATTGTTTTTGAAAGTTCTCTTCATTCTCAGAAGCTATCTTATTTATTCCTAAAGAATTACAAAATCTAATACTATTATTGGGAAAAATTAAATGAGGGTTTGGTTAATCTTGGAGTAATTTACTGAATGAGGTGGAAGAATCTCTTACTTTAGAAATACTAAGGAATTTGGAGAATTTTGATTCACTGACTTTGCTGATATATGGCAGAATGGGTGGATGTGGAGTTTTGTATAGAAGGATGAAAAGTAAATAGGAACTAGATACATGCAGAAAGAAGCTACATTTTATGCTGCTGGGGCTTTTGTGAAAAACAGATTCTCCAGTTCTTCTTCAATGTTTTGGTTTTGTTTTGACACATTCCTGTTCCTTACTGGCCTCTTCAAACCCCATTACAATTTTAATTTCTGCTGGAACACGTGAAATGGATTTGCGTGAACACGTCCATGTGCCACTCCTTTGCCACTATACCAAGCAGTGGTGAGCTCTCATTTGTCTGGATAGGACTGCTCATGCCTTGGAACACATCCATGAGAGCACCGTGAGCCCTTTCAAATTCTCAGAGCACTGCCTTTTACTTCCTTATTTCCCTGAGAGTTGACCCTTTCGGTGAGGCCAAACAGGAGAGGATGGATGTTTCTGACATATCCTCACTTGTTAACTTCTGTAAAATGTTTCTGTTTTTTCCTTCCAAGATTTGATCAGGAAGGTGTTCAGTGTGTATAGTGAAAGTGTGTGAATATATTTGCAGTAAAAGGAGCAGAAGATGTTGGAAACTTCAGGAATGTACAAAACCTTAGAGAAGCTCAGCTAGATACTTCCTTAGTATACATGTTTTCAATTGTACGTGGACTCTAAAGAAAGTTGTAGGTAGTATCTAAGTTATCAGAAGGTATTAGATTGTACCCTCGAACAACTTAACAAACAAGAATAATATATTATAAATGTGTTGTTTTTCTTTATATCCCTTAACTATTTACTTTCCAGATATTATTTTTCTACCTTCATATATAAAAAGTAAACTCTACAGTGATTTCGAGAATTATCTTACATTCTTTTATCATTTATTGTCATGTAACTCTTTAAAACTGATACTTCTTTTTTTATCCAAATAATTTTAACTGATTGCCTCTGTCTTTATCAACGATCTTTAAAAACTCCAAAGCAAAAGCTAAAGTCTGATAATTTTTAGTTTTAATGACTTAAAAGTTGCCCCTTGAATTGTTAAATAAGATGTTGATTATAAAAATATCAATATTGCCACTGAGTTCTTACTCCACATATTATATTAGAGGATAGTCACTTCAAAGTGATTAATGTGAGATAATATTTATAAATTGAGTGCATGGCATTTGGAAGTCTTAATGCATGTTTCGTTATCTGATAGAGAACCTGCCCACTTAAATATATGGCTGAATATTAGCAAAGGCACTTTCTGTTGCAAGTTGCTGAAAACCCAAAGGAGGCATTTATTTATTGCTCAAATAACTGATAAGTATAGGAGCTGACCCACTTAAACACGGCGTGATCGGGGCTTTTGTTGAGATAATTAACTGGTTTTTCTCTCTCCATTTCTCAATTCTCTACTTTTTAAATATTGTCTCGAATTTCAAACCAGCTCTCATTTTTGGTCACAAAATGGTGTTTACAACTCCTGGACATATACCCGACCATATAAAATCTAGTGAGGAAGAAGCAAGTCTTTTTTCCCTAGAAAGCCAAGCAAAATTCACATTGCATCTCATTAACTGGTTGTTATAGGCCATCATTGAACAAATCAATGTCACCAAGAGAATAATGAAATGCTTTTGATTGGTTTTAGCCCATCCTGGCACACACCATTAACTCCTGTTACAGAAATGAAATCCCAGGTGAACTGTATGGGCTAAAAATGGTCAGTATGTGGTTCCCTAGTGAGAAACTCAAAAAAGGGTGAAGAAATCCTGGGCAACAGAATCAAATAGTCTAGGATAAAGGTGCTGTGATCTAAAAAAAGGAAAATTTCTTATTCAGTTCCAAATTTAAAATAATTATATGAGGAAATGTTAGTAATGTTTAGAAATAATTATAACTGCTTCCTTTAAGTACAGTGTATTGTGCTTAATGTTACTGTGTTTAATATGGATTTATTTTGTCTGTTTGTAATGAGGTTTCCTTTTTCCAGATGCCAAATCTCAACCAAGTGTTCAGTTTTCAAAAGCCTTAATTAAACTACCCGACAACCATCACATTAGCAACGTTACAGGCTATCTTACAGTTCTGCAACAGTTTTTGAAAGTGGACAATTTTCTGTATACATCTGGAATTACTCTTGATAAGTCAGGTATTGTCTAATTTTTACATAATGTATGTATAAGAAATAGTACATAAATCTAATCAAATACTGTTATTTAGATATTTGATATTCAAATTTTTGAGGATACATGTCACCGTTGAAGCAAACCTAGTTATTAAAATGTTTATAAGCAATTAATTCCCTTTTATCTAATGAAAGAAAGATTATAACAGAGTCCTCTACATACATTATTTCAAATCATGGAAATTTCATTTGCAGGATACTTTTATCCAAAAGAATTAAAAAAGATATTGAAAATAGTAATGATTATTGTGTAACTTTGCAAATTAAATATATTTAAAAATGGAAATTTGATTTAAAGAAGTTTACACATAACTTTTTATAATTTAACCTTTTATTCATTCTTACAAAATTGATCAGAAGTGTCAATACTGATTATACATAAAATGGTTTAATATAAAACCAATATAAATATAAAATGGTTATATATAATGGTTAAATATAAAAAAGTTAATAGATTAGAGTAAGCAATTGTCAATTTTTCTTTTTGTATGTATTTAGTATTCTCTATAAGTAAAATATATCTATCCCAGATTCAACAGCACCAATCCATTTATATAAGGCTGTCATGATCTCTAGGTTAAGGGAATGATGGAATTTTACATTTAACAATACATCTATGAATAACCCCCATAAGAACTCTATATTCCTTCTGTACCACTACGGTTGTTCCACCATGACTACCACTTGTTGCAATGTAACTGAAACTCCACTGTTTAGTATCACCTCACACAATCTGTAATTTTGATGGTTTCAGTTGTATCAAATTTTTGGTTCGTTTCTTTTAGAAAACAGCCATAAATTAGAGTAATAAGGGTAATTGGATGTTTTGTTAGATGTTTATTGTTGTTTTTAACCTGTTGTAGCTTGTGCTATCAGTGCCCTAGGCAGATGAGCCTCACTCTACTGTTACAGGCCTATGTTTCCTACTACACACAACTGTGACTGGCTAAGGGCATTCCCTGGTTCGGGAAGCAGGCTTGGCCTTCACGTGGGGCAAGCTCTCAACCAATGACAAATAAGAGTACATAAAAAAAAAATTCTTTGCCTTGGCTGGGACAACTCTGAGCCAGATTCTGTCCAGTGAGAATGAGCTGGAGTTGTCACAGGGATAACCTCATTAACACATCCTTTGCTGGCTTTCTGCTTTCTTTCTTCGTTATTCCTCTACTCCCTCAGCAGTGCTTATCTCAGGGTCTGCTTCTTGAAGAAACCTTCCAGGATTTTCCAGATGTCAATTATAGGATGCTCAAAACAAAAACATGGATCAGAATAGTGCAAATATACTTCCATCACCAATGAAGCTCATGTTGCACTAGAGGGTTTTTGTGGACAATACTCATTAGATTCAGTGGGAAGGGATCATAATGCTGTGCCCTCTAATATTCACTATCACCTGCTTTTGAGATTATTCAGTGTTTCAGGTATTCTGAGAATGCTAACATTTTTAAAGTTCTAGAGCAATGCTATCAAAAGGAATGTTCTTTTGCTCTAATATGGTAGTCACTAGCTACTTGTGGCTATTGAGCTCTTAAAATTTGACTAGTGCACTGAGGAACTACCCTGCTAATGTCACTTAAATTTAAATTGTGACACACTGTGGGTGGCTACTCTTTTGGACTGCACAATTCTAGAGTTCTGTGAGTATGAAAGTATTTTTTTAAATAAATTTGCTCCTCCTCATGTCTTTCAGTCTCTTTTTTCTCCCTTGTACCATTCTTCCTTCTTTTTGTTCTTTGAATTGGCCTTATCTCAAGTAGTGGCATATTGATCTCAGCAGTTTCAGCTGCCTTCAGTATCTGCAGCCACTGACTCTATAGAGCTGGAGGGGGGCGGGGCAGGGGTTAAGAGCCGTCACTTCAGAAAACCAGCTGGCTTTACTAAATAGTTGATAAAAGAGATTATACTTATTTACAAATTACATACTACTTTCCTTGTGCTTATATTGGAATACTTACCACTATACTAGTCTAACACCATTCATATGACATTACTTTACTCATCTATGATCTGTGTTTCAGGCAGTTTTTAAGAGGTAAATCTTTTATTTCACTGAAATTTTTCAGTAAACCAGTATTTGCCCTGTCTGATAACTGATAACACCAGATGATGTAGTAGCAATGATGAGAATTCCTTTCCATAGCCTCCAAGTTCCCACCTCTCTCTGCCCTCCAGCTTCATGGCCTGCTTTCTCTCTCTCTCCTGCCTGGAAAGCTCTTCTCTGAGGTGTTTGCATGGACGGCAACTTCTCATTTGGCCACAACTGCAACATCCCTTCTTCAGTGAAGTGTGTTTTCTAACTACCCAATTACATACACTGCCTTTCTAGATTTTCCTTAAAATACTGATAAGGTACCTTCTATTGTGCATGGAGAAAATATTGACAATAAGCAAAGAAAGGAAAAAAGGATTTTCGATAGTAATGAGGATTGTGGGAAAAAATATTGCAGGCAATGTAAGATATCGTGTACTCACTGTATCTTTGGGGCCTAGACAACTGCATGGTACCAGTAGGAGATGTAAATATTTGTTAAAATGTTTGTTAAATGAATGAACAAATCTTTAGCTTTTAAGTCAAAGATTCAGGGGATGTAAATTTTTGTTAAATGATCAAAACTCTAGCTTTTAACCAAAGATTTAAAAGTTAGCCACGAAGAGTAAATAATATGTAATAAGTATACTTTATTCACTATTTCTAATGTGTTGGTAAATTACTTGGAAAATCTAAAATTATCAAATTATTTGTAGAAAATTTACAATTTTAACATTATCTATATCCACATTATTTTATTCACTGTAAATATTCTGGTGAATATTATAACTTTGGCATTGGTGATATTTCAAAAACAAAACAAAGACCTTTTTTGCTTTTCCCACTGAGTAATAGAAAAATATAGGTAGCTCCTGATATTTAAGGTATAAGTTATATAATCAAATTTTTAAAACCGTAGGCAAAACAGCATAATGAATTCTTCTATTAAACTCCTTTCCCCTAGTTTTCAAGCTTTGAAGTCTAAATAATATTGTAATACTAATTTGAAGGCTAAGTTTATATTCTTTTAAATACAGTATTATTAATCAAATATATGCCAAGGCCTATTAATTCTATCAGCTAACAATATTACATCATGATTTTGTTTGCTGAAGCTATATATTAAAAATTGCATTTTGAATCAGAATGCTTTTTATATAAGGTAACTTTAAGGAGTACAGCTGAATCTATTGGTTCTAGTACTTGAAACAGATGGTCCTGGAAAAGGAGAAAGATGTTTTAGACCCATGTCTGCATTGATGATGTGGTATGGCAGAACCTTTACTTGGGTACAATATTGGTAAGATGTGTTTTTTTTGGTTGTTGGTTTTGTAGGTTTTTAAAGACACTGAATTGGATTCCAGTGACCTTAAATCAGATGACTCTGAGTGAATCGATTTGTCGATGTTACATATGTATAGCCTATACTGGTGTATAACATATATTTTTAAATTATATTTTAAAAATCTTTAATGAAGATTCAGTATCTATTTGATATTAAAATGGATAGCCCTGGGTGAAGTAGAAGAACTAGTTATTTTAGGCCCATATTAATTTGCTATTAATATGTAACCACAACCTCTGTCTTATGTAAGATTTTAATAAACTATCTTCTCTTTTAGGTTTTGAAAGCATTGAATTGATTCCTCTTGCTGCAATATGTGTGAAAATATATTCTGGAGGAAAAGAATTAAAGGTGGATGGCTCTATTCAAGTTTCTCTCCCACTTCTACATACAAATGATATAAGTGCAGGGGATCACATACCTGCCTGGACATTTGATATGAACACAGGTATGTGAGTTAGGTAAAAATATTCTGAATATTTTTCTTTTGAATGTTTGTTTGTTTGTTTTAGGTTTATGGAGGGACAATTGACAACATTTCTATATTTTTAATAGAATAAAATTTAATATGCCTTATTTAAAACATTAAAATGTATCATTTATATTTGAATGTTTTATCTTTAGTAGAGCACTAAATCAATGTTATAGCTTTAAGCACTTTGTCAATCACCAAAATTGGACCCACTTTGATTAATATAATATAACTGTGGGGGAAAGTGATGCCAATACATTACATTAAAAATAGTATTATTTACTCATATTCCCATGGTTTAATATACCCTAACATTTTAAGCAGAAATATTTTTAAAGTATTCCTGCTTTTATGGGTTTTTGTTGTGATAGGAAATATGAACTTTTATCTAAAAGCTTGGTTTAAGCAATTGAGAAATGTAAAATGAAAATCAATAACTGTATTATTAAGGGATAGAGTGATTATTTTCTAAAAAGTATTGGGTATCAATTTTGTTCCCTGAGTTTAGCCTCCTAAATGGCTGCTGGAATTACTTTTTCCTCCTCTGCTTCCCTTGGTGGTTTTTGTGTTCCAACATAAATAAGGTGGGAGTCTTAAAGTGAACCCCCCGCCCTCAAGAAAAAAGGAAAAGGCCAGGGGTAGAATTATCTTGGGTGAGTCACGGTGCAGAGCTAGATAGTTACACGGGACTTGATTTCTGTCCTCTTCTTTTTCTAAAGTGTTACTTCTTTTCTGGGATAGAATTTCCTTTAGCAAGAAGGTTGTAGGTGATCTAATTTTATACCTGCCCAGGCTGAAATCCAGTGGAAAGAGATTCTTTTTCTAGTAGTTATTAACAAGTCCTAGGATTAACTGCAGTTATAGAACTGAGTTTGCATCCCCACCTCAGGAACCAGAGGTCTTTGCGGCCAGCAAGTGAAATGTATGGATTTATTAGGTCGTATGTTGGAGGAGGGGATGGAGCCCAAAGTTACTTGTGTAGATTGAGATTAGGAAGCAGTCAATCTTCAAAGGAGATTTGGAATGAGATTTCACTGTAATTGGAAAGGTAGGTAGTGTAGACGAAAAAGGAGTTCTATGGAAAGTAACCTCACAGGGTGATGTGATTATAAATCTCAAATTGGGCAGATCATGGTGAGTAGTCACTGCCCAGGCATTTTACCATAGTAAAGGTTTATCTTTGCCTTGAACAAGCCCTGTCCATTCTTTCTGTGCATCTAGGTTAACACATCTTCAAAATGCCCCCTTTTGGACACCCTTCGTAAAGCATGACCATCCTCAAGAGAGCACATAATTTTAACTATCTTTTATTGTGAGTCACTCCTTACTTTCTTCTACCTCCATGTAATCTTCCTTACATTCTCTCTTAATTTCAAATGCATAAAAGAAGTTACAAAATTGTTATCTTCCAGACTATGATGCATGAAGGAATACAAAAACAACAAAAAAAGGGAGGGTGGTTTTGCCAAGGAGCAGGGAAAGAACTAAATGTCTGGCTTGGATTTCCCACAGCCCTGACTATTTAATTTACAACCATTGTTTACTTCTATGATACACCCTAAAAGGTTTTCTATCACTTATTTTACAATGTTCCTCATTCTATTTAAGATAAAAGATAAATCCTTTGAGATGTTTCAGGGGCCCTTCTGAAACACCACAGAGTTATTTCTACACATGTTGAGATTTTAACCCTTACAACCTCAATTTCTAACAAAAACTAAGAAGTAAGCAATTAGCATTCTTTAGCTTGGCAGATTCATAGACATCAAAGTCAATTATTAACATGGACTTATCAAACTTAAACTAGGTTTATTTACTAAGGATTAGTCTCAGATCACGTGAACTTGAAAACATTTTGAGTTAGTTTCTATATTTCTGAGAATTTTAGACCACTCAATCCTTACAAGTGCTTGCCTTTAAATTAATTTTAATATTGTCCAGAGGTAGAATAATATAGACATACAGACATACACAGAGAACAGCTGGATCCAAATTTTGTTTTGGAGGCATTTACAATTTATGTCTGTCAAGTTCCAAATGGCTTACCTTCCCCTTTTAAAATGAGGACGGCCATTTTTAATACCTCAAAGAAGTGGGTTGACACCTAAATGACATCATAGGTTGATCTATTTATCTAAATCCTTTTTTGAAGCTTCAGGAGACTAATTGAATGTTTTCCATTCAGTCTGCCTAATTTTATAGCAGGACTTTTCTAATTGTGCACACAAAAGATTAATTTAGAAGTATCAAAGATTCATCATCTCGGCCCTCTCAGTTATAAATGGGAGACTGTCATGGGGCCTGGCGGCCTCAGAGACATGATTTCTCATGTTAACTTTTAGATCTGTAGAGTCTGGACAAACTTTAGAGAAAGGCAGCCTTCACGTGCACATGTGCACATCTCCAGATGTGCCAAATGCAGTGAATATACTCATAGGACTGCTTC
>NW_011888783.1:6400188-6414847 GCF_000151845.1 Pteropus vampyrus | reverse complement strand
AATATTGTCCAGAGGTAGAATAATATAGACATACAGACATACACAGAGAACAGCTGGATCCAAATTTTGTTTTGGAGGCATTTACAATTTATGTCTGTCAAGTTCCAAATGGCTTACCTTCCCCTTTTAAAATGAGGACGGCCATTTTTAATACCTCAAAGAAGTGGGTTGACACCTAAACGACATCATAGGTTGATCTATTTATCTAAATCCTTTTTTGAAGCTTCAGGAGACTAATTGAATGTTTTCCATTCAGTCTGCCTAATTTTATAGCAGGACTTTTCTAATTGTGCACACAAAAGATTAATTTAGAAGTATCAAAGATTCATCATCTCGGCCCTCTCAGTTATAAATGGGAGACTGTCATGGGGCCTGGCGGCCTCAGAGACATGATTTCTCATGTTAACTTTTAGATCTGTAGAGTCTGGACAAACTTTAGAGAAAGGCAGCCTTCACGTGCACATGTGCACATCTCCAGATGTGCCAAATGCAGTGAATATACTCATAGGACTGCTTCACGCCTTAGAGGAAGTTCTCCTCAGCCAACCCCCTGCCTCAAATTCTTAGTCACCTAAGAATACCCAAGCAAGGCACAGCAAGAGCTTACCAGATGCCACCAGAACTATGATGCTTTCAAAGGCATGGGCCCCTCTCTTGGAGTGAATCCATTCCAAGGTGCCCTGCTCCTCATCCTGGGGCTCCCACCGGCTTCTTGGGGGTCAGTTATGTTACCGCACTGGACGCCTCATGTCGCCCATCTCCACTATCCCAGATCTGGGGAATTTGAAGAGATTTGGGAATCTGAACAACTATTGTCACCCCGTTGGCTATTTGGGTTAGGGAAACAAGTGTCCTTTCTCTTTCATTGCTAGAGAGAGTTCAGTCTCTTAATCAGCAAAGGTTTTGACTCAGACTCCTACTAAGCAATCCAATTAAAAGCAGCCACCCATTTTTATTCTTTCCCTATTTAGCTCAACCCTTGTCCACCTTGAGTATTTTCTAAGAACAGCTCACATAAAGTCATGGCCTGCTACTTAAAGCAAAGAGGCCCCGAATGCTGAGAAGACTCTCCAAAGTTCACCCGATGAGAAGCAGGAAGTGATGGTGCACAACGGGCTGTTGCTTGTACCAGGTCTCCAGGGTGGTCCTGATGTCTTTCTTTGGAATCCTGCACTAAGGAAGTGTCAAGGAGGGCAAATACGGTTAAATGAGAGTGGGAGAAAGCAAAGTAGTGATTGGATTATAAGATTACATCCTTTCTTGAGGGTGGTTAGGCATTCCAGTGGTAACTGGCATTGCAAAGGCGTATTAATCTAGATGTACAAGAACAATGGACAGGGCTGACTTAAAAACTTTTCACTAAAGAAGTTGTAGACCTAAGGAGTGGTTACCCACCATGACCTGTCCAGTTACAAATTTATGATTTATTACAGCATCCCCTTTTCGTCTATAGGGAAAACCTTTTTTATTCTCAACATTCCATTCTGTGCTCAGTACTTCACTTCTGATCAGATGTGGGGGTGTCTGTCCCTGCTACACCAAGCAGTTTTCTTACAGCAGCTGGGTGCTCTACAATTCAGACACTATCTGGAGTTAGCATCAGATCCCACAGGTTAAGGGCTTAGTACCCCAAGACTACCCTTCCTCCCAAGAGTCCACTTTGTCACCTGTGCTTCTCACCAACTGGCTATAAATTGGAAGTTCCCATGACCCTTTCCTTAACTTTGATACTTTGCTAGGACAGCTTACAGAAAAAGAGTTTATTTGCCAGAATACTAGTTTATTATAAAAGGATATAACTTTTATAATAAATAAGGATATAAGGAACAGCCAGACAGAAAAGATGCATAGGGTAAGGTATGGGAGAAGGGGCCTGGAGCTTCCTTGCTCTCTCCTAAGTACTCTGCCTTCCAGCACCTCCATGTGTTCACCAGCTCTGTTCTCTGAACCCTGTACTTCAGGGATTTTTGTGAATTATGTAGGTATGATGGAGAACCTCTAGTCCTTATTCCCTCTCTGGAGGTATGTGGTAGGTGTGGTTGAAGGTGCCAATCTCTCTAATCATTTGCTTGGTTTTCCTGGAAATCAAACCCTTAGCCTTAAGGCCTTTTTACCATTTATGATTATGTATGCCGTAGGTGCCGTAGGTACCTGATCTTCCTAGGTGTCCTCCCATCAAAGTACTAACCAGGCCCAACCCTGCTTAGCTTCCGAGATCAGACATCGGGCTTGTTCAGGGTGGCATGGCTGTAGACCATGGACAGTGCCTCCACTGGGGCGCAAACCCAGGACCTTCTGCGTGTAAGGCAGATGTCCTAACCACTACACTATGGAACCACAGTTTAGGACCTTTTCAAAAACCACCTCATTAACATAAAAGCAAGTGGGGTTGAAAGCTGCTTATTTTGAATAACAAAAGGCACTCTTTTCATCTTTATGGATCTTATTACTTAGAGAATTCCAAAGGTTTTAGGAGATCTGTGTCAGGACTGAAATCAAATATATATTTCTTATAAATCACAATATCACAGTAATATGTTATTCTAAATCATTGGATTAAGAGCTCTGATCCCTGGATTCTAGTCCATTTACCAGTAGTACGATTTTAAACAAATCTCTTATTTCGGCCTGTTTCCTAATACATTGAATGAGTGAGCTGATTTAAAACACTTTAAAAAGGAATATCTACTTTAAGCCTTTATTTCTGATTGTTCCTTCTTGCAAAGCTCTTTGTCTCTAATGTACCTTCCAATGAATGACAAAATTACTGAATTGATTTATTGCATATGCAACACGTATACACTATGTACACTATCATATGTTTAATTAGAATCCTAGAACAGGTGACAAATAACAACCTATTGATAAACTTAGATTTCACTACTCACATCCTTAAGGTATAGCTCAATATGCACAATTTAAACATTATTTAGAGACTCATGATTTCCTTAAATATACCTACATCTTTCTTTATAATGATTTTATCTCTTGTAGACATACCAAATCAAATTATTTATTTTACATATTATATGTACTCTATTACCATGTAATATATATCTGTATATATACATAATCCTATATATATTGCTACAGTTTTTGTGATCTTTGAAAAAGCTCTGCAAAATATACTATGCATGACTATCAGGAAATTCCTATCAGCTCTAAATAGAGATAAACTATAACCCTGGGTACTTTTTACTTACCTTCCTTCTTAGGTACTTGGATAAATCATGGTCGGGGACTGGTCAAGGAATATAATAATCATTTAATTTGGACATATGATGCACCACATTTGGGCTACTGGATAGCAGCTCCACTTCCAGGAACTAGAGGTTTGTAAAAATGACACAAAAAATTTTTAAAATACAAATAATCATACTAGAATTGATATAAAGAGATCTGTTTTATTCTGAGCATCGCCACTTAACTGCTGTATGACACTAGAAAAATCTTCTAGTCTCTTAATCTCACCTTATTTTTTTCATGTGTATAAGAAAAGCTTAAGCTCCATGAACTCTAAGGTCTATTATACCTATAATGAATGTCTGATGAATCTGTGAAATATGAAGTTTGCTCAAATGAAATATTTTCTTAGTTTACTTTTTGTGAATAAATTCTACCCAGATCAGTTAGAGCTTTTGGTTGCAAGCAGCAGAAACAGATTTTGGATAATTAAAATAATGTTAGAATATAGGGAGTTCACAGGATCCTAGGGGCGGCTGAAGAACCAGATTCTAAAAGGCAAATATCCCAGAGGGTCCACCAGGCCTACTTGAGAGTCTTAAGATTACTGCTGCGTGGTGGCTGACTCTAACTCTTTGCAGTCTTTTCCTCACACTGTTCCTCATCATTCTAAGGATGAAGAATTTGGTTGGCCTAGGCTTGGGTCTTGAGCACACTCCTTGGTTGGGGTTGTGGATGGTGGTGTGGAGGAAGGGCTGTTGAATGATAGTACCTCCAGACTGTTCTGAAAAGAAGACAAGTGATACCCCAAATGAAGACTGGCCTTACTTATGAACAGAGTACACAAAACCAAGAACTGTCCACTAGGAATGATCTGTTTATATTCTAGGAAAAATGAATTTCATTTTTTTCTAGTTTTAACATGGTATCAAATTATATCATTTGTACCTAAGGAAATTCTATATTTATCTGGAATTGTGTAAATCTCTCAAAATACTCAAACATTGCATATTTTATCCATTTAATCTTAAAAGAAAAATCTTCTAACCTGCTGTAGTGTAGACTGGTTGCGCCATGGGCATGCTACCACTTTCTGGGCTTTTTGGGTGTTCGCTGGTATAAACTGAGTTGCTTCTTGGCTTTCCTTGCTGTCAGCCTTGCTAAGTTAACTTTCCAACCTTCAGCATCTTGTTGATCTTTTATCATCTGCCTTTAACCGTTGGGTTTGTATATTTATAAAAACAAAACGAAGCAAAATTTCTAGTGTAATTTTAGTGTAATTTTGGGAGAGTGTGAAAGTTGAATGCATATGTCATTCCTTCATCTTTAATCATGTGTCAGAGATAATTCTTTTGGTTTTTCGAGTGGTGTGGCTCCCAACTGAGAGGCTGTTTCAGATTGGTCAGGAATAGTCCCAGTGCACATGCTGGTGAGGATGTGGATGACATCTAACACCCATTGCTCTATAGTATTCTATCATCTAATTTTATTATGGCTGTCTATCAATAATTTGAAGGGTCTCAGAATTTTTTCTGAAAATGTTTTTTTAAAATAGTTTTTACATGACAGCCTTTGAATTTTAAACCATGCAAAGTAACTTTTTTTTTTTTTTTTTCAATGAAGCCAAAATTTAGTATTCCAGTAAAGGAAATATGAGCCATTAACCATATGTGATCAAGAGGGATGTTCTCTTTGTTTCTATTTGAACTTAGTGCTTATGAGATTATTTATTCAGAACCAGAGGGTGGTTACTTTTGTTCTTCATGATGCAAAATATCATGCGGTCTTGCCAGCTGTCTGGCCTTATCCCATTCTAGATTTGCAACTATAATGAAATACTGATGAAAAAGAATAATCAATATTTAATACTTTAACTCAACTAAATCCAAGTTATTTCATTTCTAATAAAAATAGCTTAAAGAGCACCTTCCACTAAATACATAACTGAAACAATTAATTTATTAAAATGACTTTATGAATTATAAAAGCTCAATAATTTTCTAAAGTAGGTTAAAGATTTGGTTCAGCTTATATGTTGGAAAAGATTTTGTATGAATCAGAAAACTAAAATAGAAGTGTGGGATTCCCATTTAGTTTGAATTAGATCCCTTCTAGTGATGTTTTTATTCTGCAAGCATATCATAATCTAAGGAACACTACTTGATTGTAGCCCTGGCTTTGCCAGTAATTGAGTTTGAAACAGATACTTACCCATCTGAGTATTAGTTTTCTTGTTTCTAAATTGTAGGAGTTGGATATGATGATCCCTAATGTCCCAAAACATTTTAGGATGTGGGTGTTATAAAATCAAAATTGATCCTATAACGGGCTACTTACTGCGCTAGAGCTACTTTAGTTGTAATTTGGTTAATATAGCTTTTAAAAAATAAATCTTAAATAGAATTCTAGAGTTCCTTGAAAGCAATCTTAAGTGCAGGAAGTTAGTTTTTCATAGATTGTTCTAGGTAAGTATACAGCTGAGTATAGGCTTTAATAAACAAGTGCTTATTAATGTTTTTAAACATGTGTTTCAATCAACTTCAACGAAAATGTATTGTAATTTTCTACCTTTTTAACTCCTTGTATGCATACACACACATATGCAGATGCGTAAGTTTTTGCTGTTGTCATACATACAGGATTTGGGGCAAACTTAACAGTATCAACTTCCTGTTTCCAAAAGTGAGTTTCATTGAAATCTTGTAGATTGAAAATTATTAGCATCACTCTATTGTGGAAACATATACTCTCACATTCTTAGAAGTTGAATTTCCTAGTTATAATCAAACTTTCTTGCAACTCTGAAACCTGATAAGAATCTGCAGATAAAATCGTTACTCTTATTTTGTGTGTGTGTGAAGAAATGTATTGCGTAATACTGTACTTAGTCACCTATTAGATATCATGAACACCTTATTATTTGTTACCATATATGAAAGTATGGCCAATACTAGAGTCCCTATTCTTATGTGACCTTGACATTTAACAACAGTATACTGTAGCTAGCACTTACGGAATGCTTTTGTGCTAAGCACTGTTCTAAATGTTTTGTAAGTATTACTTCATTTAATTCTTGTAAAAACCCACATGGGTTAAGTATGACAGATATGGACTGAGACACAAAGAAATGAAACTTGCCCAAGACCACACAGAACCAAACGGTGAGGCCAGGATTCTATTTCAGGTACTTACCCTGGCTTCAAAGTCTATCTGCATATCAACAATACTCCTCCAAATCCTTTAGTATTACTGTTACTTTAAATTTTGCATCATTTAATTGAATAAAAGTAAAGTATAAATCTAAAGACTTTGTGGCCCTCAGTCTATTCTAGTGTCCTTGGTGAAAGTGAGAGCTTCATTCTGGATGTTTTCTCTTGCTGGAGATCACCAGAAAACCAGTTGTCTCAGCACTCTCACCACCTTGTCACCCTGACTGCATATTATAATCTAGTTGATACTGATCAGTAGATGTTATATCCATTCTTGAACAAAATGAAATCTTAATGATACTGAAACATTACCTCAAGATTAGTTGCCCAATAACATTAATTTTCACACAGAGTCTTAATAGTTTGTACTTGTCATTTTAGTGTATTAATCAGCTTTTACTGCACAACAGCACTGTATCTATGTGCTCTCTCATAAGGGAAGATGGGTTATCTGTGCCTCTGCTGGGCTTAGCTATTGGGATCATAGCATCTCATTCCAGAGCCCAGGCTGAAGAAGTTGCAAGTTTTAACTCTTCCGGTCCCAGAATTTTTGGATTCTCTCTAGTCTTTTAATTCCTGCTTACTTTGGCAAATTCTTTTTAGAATTTATCTTTACAATTTTTTAAATTTTATGCAGCTAGTAATGGTCCACACTCACTATTGATACTCTATCTCAAAACCTCTTTGCACAAAGCTCAAATTAATTAGAAATATTTTGCTTCTATGTAACTTGGGTCACCAGTTTTACTGCCTACTGGAACAATTTTCTCACTGCTGCTGCTTGGCCTAGAAGCCAGTGACACATATTTTAGGGTTTGTTATAGCAGCATTTCAGAATCTTGGTACCAATGTCTATAATAGTCAGCCATTGCTACAGTAACAAATAAACCTGTCATCTCAGTGGCTAACAATAGCAAACATTTATTTGTTGCTTACATTTCATGACTGGTGGGCTTGGCTTGGTTCATTTCAGCATTTTTTTTTCATTCCAGAAGCTAGATGAAGGAATAGCAACTCTCTGGGCTATACTATTCACATAGTAGAGGACCTTAGCAAGAGAGCAGGGCCATTTCATGAAGCCTCATTTCAGTGGGCAGAGCAAGTCAGTCGATTAAGCTCAAAGGGTAGAGAAGGTATTCTCCATCCATAAGGAAGCCTGCAATGAGAGGGGAGCAAACAAATACAAATGTGTACATATATTCAATATGCCTCACCCAAGATAGGACAGAGTTGAATATTAGATCTAAAATTATATATTTTCTCAAGATATATGCACCCCTCTGTTCATTGCAGCATTCTTTACAGTAGCCAAGATATGGAAGCAAGCTAGGTGTCCTTTGATAGATAACTGGATAAAGATGTGGTATATACATATAATGGAATATATTATGCAGCAATTAAAAAATGAAATTTTGCCATTTGTGACAATACAGATGGGTCTAGTGGGTATTATGCTAAGTGACATAAGTCAGGCAAAAAAAGACAAATACAGTATGGTTCAATTATATGTGGAATCTAAAAACAAAACAAAATCAGACTCTTAGAAATAGAGATCTAAGGGATGGTTACCAGAACAAAGAGGGGTAATGGATGGAAAGGGGAATATAGTAAATATTGTGATAAGTTTGCATGGTGACAGATGATTACTAGAATTGGTGGAGTGATAACACTGTAAGGTTATAAGATATAAGAATATCAAATCACTATATGTACTCCTAAAACTAATATAACCAATATAAGATTATACACCAACTATACTTATCTAAATTCAAAAAGAAAAAAGTATTTTTTCTCTTTGTTTTGTTTATATTGAACTATTTAGGTTCAGGTATAAATGGAGACTCAAAGGACATAACCGCCTACCACACAGTGTTTCTTACAGCCATATTAGGAGGAACAATAGTCATTGTCATTGGATTTTTTACTGTGCTTCTTTGTTACTGCAGGTAAGATAATATTAATCAATGTGTGTAAACCCCAAAAACTGTCAAATTATAGTATCGTATCATTATGTTCTGTGTATTACAAATTTATTTGTAGAAACAACAGTTTGATCTTTAAAATATGTAGATTAAAATAAAAAGGGATATATTCCAACAGCATTGCCTATATAATGCACATATTGTGGGATGATATTTTTAAATGAACCTTCTAGATTATGAGCTTTAAACATTTTTTTTTTTTTTTGCCTTCTCTTTTACTCTAGGGATAAGTGTGGTACTCCACAGAAAAGAGAAAGAAATATCACTAAACTTGAGGTCCTCAAAAGAGACCAGACAACTTCAACAACACACATAAATCACATTAGTTCAGTCAAAGTTGCATTAAAGGCTGAAGACAAGTCACAGTTATTCAATGCCAAAAACACTTCCTATAGCCCTCAAAAGAAGGAATTATCAAAGGCAGAAGCAGAAGAAAGAGTTTCCATGGTAAAAACTCGGGACAATTTTAAAATCTACAATGAAGAGATTTCATTTCTGTCAACCAATCAAAATAATTACTCAAGAAACCCACCACAGTCCTTGGAGTCCAATGTAGGGTCCAAGCAACCTAAACATATTAACAATCTATCTTCATCTCTAGGTGATGCTCAAGAGGAAAAGAGGTATCTCACAGGTAATGAAGAGGTATATGGACATTCTCACATTCCTGAACAGCTTATGCATATCTACAGCCAGCCCATCGCCATCCTTCAAACATCTGACCTTTTCTCCACTCCAGAGCAGTTACACACTGCTAAGTCAGCTACTTTGCCAAGAAAGGGACAGTTAGTCTATGGCCAATTGATGGAACCAGTAAATAGAGAGAACTTCACACAGACATTGCCCAAAATGCCAATGCATTCTCACGCACAGCCCCCAGATGCCAGGGAAGAGAATATCCCACTCGAAGGTCAACAGAGCTTGCCGTCCCAAACTTCAGATTGGAGCCGGTATTCAAATAGCTTACTAGAATCTGTTTCTGTTCCTGGAACACTAAATGAAGCTGTTGTAATGACCCCCTTTTCATCAGAGCTTCAAGGAATTTCAGAACAGACCCTCCTGGAGCTGTCCAAGGGAAAGCCCTCCCCTCATCCCAGAGCTTGGTTTGTGTCTCTTGATGGAAAGCCAGTCGCACAAGTGAGGCATTCCTTTATAGACCTGAAAAAGGGCAAGAGAACCCAGAGCAATGACACGAGTCTGGACTCTGGGGTGGACATGAATGAGCATCACTCAAGTAGAAAACTCGAGAGGGAGAAAACTTTCATCAAAAGCATGCATCAGCCTAAGATTCTTTACTTAGAAGATTTAGACCTGAGCAGTAGTGAGAGTGGAACCACTGTTTGTTCCCCCGAGGACCCAGCTTTAAGGCACATTCTAGATGGCGGGAGTGGCGCTATCATGGAGCACCCTGGGGAAGAGTCCCCAGGAAGAAAAAGCACTGGTGAAGATTTTGAAGCCAATACGTCCCCTACCAAAAAAAGGGGCAGACCACCACTAGCCAAAAGAGATAGCAAAACTAATATCTGGAAGAAGCGAGAGGAACGCCCACTGATTCCTATAAATTAACACTAAGGATAGTTATGTCTTTGCTGTCTCTTGCAGTTTATTCTTGCTTCTTGTAAATTGTAGTACGGACTTCTTAAGAAGGTGAGACTGAGCAATCTCATGGCCCCTGGACATGTCTCAAGCAGAGTAAATAATAAAATGGTAATTCAGTAATGAGAAAGATACTAAGGAATGCTTTTTCTGACCTGTTGTTTATTTTTAGGTGATGAATTTGAAGTATCCAAAAGTTCAAAATGTAAAATAGCTTCAAGATGTTAGTTATCTGAAAATGTTGCTCAGTCAGCCAATTTGGCCTTCTCTTAAGAATCACATTGTTAAAACTGAACTCCTACATTTGCCTCCAAAAATGTTGCCTCTGCTTTGATGAAACATTTAGAAATGAGGCATATTTTTGTGAAATGATACTATTATGTTCTCCACTGCCGATACTCGAAAATAACTTGATAAATGTCCTGGATTGATGTAATTCTAGAGTTTAAAGGCCAAACAACATTTTTTTTTCTGTAATAAACAGCATGTGTATTGTATCAACCCCAAATTAAATCCCATACTCACATATGATGGGCAAGAAGCTACTTCGTTGTTAGAGGGAAACTCCAGCAATTTGATTGTTTTGAGATATAACTTTATAGAGTAAATGGTAAGGTGTTAATTTGTTATTTAGGAATCTGAAAAATAAATGATACTGAATTTTTATTTTGATTTTTTTTTCTCCTTCCTCAAAAGTGACATGAGCTTAGCGTCAAGGAAAATTCAAACTATCTGAAAAAACTCACCCATATCTCTTGTTAAGACCCACTGATACATATAAGCTAAAATCAATTTTAAGATATTTCTTCTATTAAAAAAATCTTGGCACTTAAATGCTATTAGACTTGATTTTAAAAAATCAGTGAGTTGAAACTTCTTATGAAGAATAAAAAATTAACAAAATATATAGAGATAAAGGAAATAAACATTTCAATTTTTTTCTGAAATGTCATTGAGCTAAAAAATAAATGTCAATTCCCTGAGACTCAAAAATACCTTCGGGATGTTAGTTATATCTACAAATTTTTTCCCCATAAAGTCTTTTAACAGTCGTAAAAGATATTTAAGAAAAACAGTTTCAATTTCATGGGAAAAGTAAGTTATTTTCTTAAATCACTTACAGGCTTTAGCCCCCACCCTCCCACCCCCCAAGTTTTGCAAGTAATGTAGTCATATCATTTTCATAGCAAAAAAATCAGTGTGAACACATTCAACGGTTGTTTTTAATTTTAAGTGTCTTCAACCCTGAGTTATCATTCATATGTCCTAAAAATAAAGCTCTTTGTTAATTGAAATCAATTCATCCCATTTTTCTTAAAATTTCCATGAAGGCAAATGTCTGAAGCAGCTTCCCCTTTTCCAAGGGAGAAAATTGAAACTAAATTGCTTTATTTCTCATCCCCTACTAATCAATATGGGAACACATAAACAAGTTGAAATAAACAATTAGCTATGTTAGCTTTAGTCAAATTATAGAGGGATGTATAAGAGACAACATTTTTCCCAAGATAGTAGACTTCAGCCATTTTTTTTTTCCTGTAACCCCTTCCGAAGCATATAATATCAGATAACACTGCTACCTTTATGTATTAACCCAAAGAACTTAAAGACCAAGGCAAAAGTTTGTTATATTTTACTCCAGTCTATAGAAGAGATAAATGTTTTGGGTAATACCTAGGTTTACTTTCTTTGCAGGCGGAGGATAACTGATAAGGCCCAAAATTAGAGGAGGCTTCTTATTGGTCTTATACAGAAAGATGCATTAGAAGAGGCATAAATGAAAATGACTTGGAAAATGTTAAGGAGTTAGTGCTCTGCTGAAGTGCCTTTGATATAGACTTGCTTTGTTAGAAGGATATGACAACATCTTTCTTAAATGTGCATTTTCTTTCTGTTAGCCAAATTAAGCAGATGTGCAGTTTTTATTAAAAATATAGACTTAGTGTTTCATGTTGGAACAATGAATTTTGCATGCAAGTTACATTTATCTCTTTTTTGAATCCAGTGTATATTGATGTATTATGTTGGAATGAAGTTAGAAACTATACAGCAAAATGTACTTCTTCAATATTTCAAGTGTATATTTCTCTCACCTTTAAGTAAAAATGTGTCATCTCTGCTTAGTAATGGAATGCACATGTTGAAATAAGGGGATACCATTCAGGTATGCCACTTACTCATTCTTCTGTAAAAGAAATGAGAGGCTGTATCCCAAGGGCTTTTCTAGAATACATTTTTGGGTTTCAGAATAACACCTTATTTTTTATACACTGCACATTCTGTTCTCAATTGGGAGGTATAGGCAATTTATCTTTTCTAATGATTAAAAATGTGTAACTTCTCATTTGTGAGTTCACAAATTTCCTGTTAAAAAGCTGAAGCCATCAACTTTTTCTTAAGTGATAATGAACCTACAATATTCACAGCTTTCTTAAATTTTTAAATTGAAAACCAGCCCAGTTTTTTGCAAATGTAAACCTAGAGAATTTTGGTCGCAAATTATTAACATTTGTGGATCCTTTGTATATACTTTGGATATATCTTAAAAGCAAAATTATCCCTCAATTAACTGCTGGATTCATTTACTAAAGCACAGCTATATGCATTTTTGAATACATATCAAGATCTTGAGACTTTATAAAATCCATTTTTATGACATTTATGCAGGTGTATAGGGATTACACCCTTTTATAATGCACAGTATACCACGAAAGTCACAAAGGTTGAGGAATAAAAGCACTTCTTTGCTTTGGCAATCATTTTCAGATCACTTTCTCTGTGTTTGAATCCTCTGGTATTAATGCATATTAGAGAGTTTTAGGCATCTGTGAGTCAAATAATGTCCCTCAAAACTTCCCAGAATGGTGAAGCTCAAAGTTACATATTAATTTATAGAGAATGAGTTGCATTTCCTCATGTACTATCTTTGTAAAGAACTTGACCATGTTAATTTCCATTTCAGACCTAGAGTTGACATTTTGTCCTCTTGTTTCCAAGTGTTTCTGTCTTTTGTATTGTTTTATCAGAGGAATCTCAAATTTCAGTGTATATTTATTGTCATTACTACATTTACTGCTGAAACTGTAACAATCTGAAGATTTGTAAAATGTTAAACATAGTTCATTAAAGATAATAAAAATAAATCAAACTGTATTTGATGCATCGTTTAATTTTGGATAGTAGTCCTCTCTAAATTCTCATTTAATCCAGTAAATATTACTTTTTTCCTTACTATACTCTCTACAGTAAATTAAACATTATATGTTTGAATAGGCTTTGTTTTAATAATGAACTTGATCCCTCTTTGTGCATCATGTTCTCCAAAATTCACATTTTTACTATTTATTAATGCCGAGTATAGACAAATTATTTTTCTTCCCATGAGAATACTCATAGACTGTGAAATAAATTGCAATTCTTAAAATACCTAAGTGAGAAAATGATACAATATCTTCTTCTCACCTTTAAAAAATTCTTTGGACTTTGAACCTGAGACTAAATAATAACAAAACCTGTTTACATTTAAAATGATAGATCTTCAAGTACCCTTCTGCTCCATGAATTGGACAATACTTAAGTTCAGGCAATTTGTATTTTGAGCTTTAGAAAATCTTTAGAACTGTAATCCTGGCTGCCAAGGTTTTAGATATTTTGTATAACAAATTTAAATGGTACTAGAAATACCTTTGGTCAGTTCTAAAGAGAATTGGTCTCTGCATCTACTCACAAATACAGTGGGAATTCTAATCCCCAATACTGACTCATTGAACTAGATACTTCCATTTGGATCTCTACTGAGTACAAATCAGGTTGTGGTAGTCTTTGTTTCAGGGCCTGATCTCCATATAGGAGAGTCTAGAGTCTTAACAGAAATGATGCAGCCTCTGGAAGACTCATGCTGGACCCAAATTCACATGGAACTAGTAATAGAAAATATTTCATAAATCACAATCAGAAACTTAGCTGCCAAACAGATGATATTCATGAGCTAGTCATCACATTCTCATCTCAGAATGGAAGTATGAGAAGACCGATATGTTAAGAACTATAAGGTAGTTGGATGGAGTTAGGAGATATTTTAATAAGTTTATCAACAGTGATTTACCTATCAGTACTTGATAATTGTGACAGCTAATCAGGAACCCTTCCCTTGAACTACATGTTAAAAAATTGTTAAACTATACCACAGTGTTTCTTTATCTAGACTTCATAAAATCACCTTTTGGCTTTTTTATATAAGTACACTGTATACAAATATACAGTAAGACAGCTTAATTCCATCAGTAAATTCTAAGTCAATTGTGGGATTAAGAAATCTGTCTTAATGTCTTAGATTTACATTTGCTTGCTCCATCAAAATAAATGTTATTTCCTTGACTTTTTAAATTTGAGCCTCTGTTTGAGACTATGGACTTATGTTCATTGAGTTAAATATTTTTTATAAAAATAGTTTCAGCCTAGGTAAATATTACTGTTCTACTGTTCTTATGTTCATTGAGTTAAATATTTTTTATAAAAATAATTTATGTCAAATACCAAAATTAATAAACTCAATTACAAATGATGGGAAAACATTTTCATTAAATTTAAATAGCAAGTTTCTTAGGGAAAAATTGTGATAACTTTTCTTTCTAAAATAGCTAAGCTTAAAGATCACATCTACAAAACATTGTAGAAATACTTTTCTCC
>NW_011888783.1:6392189-6400138 GCF_000151845.1 Pteropus vampyrus | reverse complement strand
CACAATCAGAAACTTAGCTGCCAAACAGATGATATTCATGAGCTAGTCATCACATTCTCATCTCAGAATGGAAGTATGAGAAGACCGATATGTTAAGAACTATAAGGTAGTTGGATGGAGTTAGGAGATATTTTAATAAGTTTATCAACAGTGATTTACCTATCAGTACTTGATAATTGTGACAGCTAATCAGGAACCCTTCCCTTGAACTACATGTTAAAAAATTGTTAAACTATACCACAGTGTTTCTTTATCTAGACTTCATAAAATCACCTTTTGGCTTTTTTATATAAGTACACTGTATACAAATATACAGTAAGACAGCTTAATTCCATCAGTAAATTCTAAGTCAATTGTGGGATTAAGAAATCTGTCTTAATGTCTTAGATTTACATTTGCTTGCTCCATCAAAATAAATGTTATTTCCTTGACTTTTTAAATTTGAGCCTCTGTTTGAGACTATGGACTTATGTTCATTGAGTTAAATATTTTTTATAAAAATAGTTTCAGCCTAGGTAAATATTACTGTTCTACTGTTCTTATGTTCATTGAGTTAAATATTTTTTATAAAAATAATTTATGTCAAATACCAAAATTAATAAACTCAATTACAAATGATGGGAAAACATTTTCATTAAATTTAAATAGCAAGTTTCTTAGGGAAAAATTGTGATAACTTTTCTTTCTAAAATAGCTAAGCTTAAAGATCACATCTACAAAACATTGTAGAAATACTTTTCTCCGCTTTGCTATAGTAAATGAATATCTTCCTATTTCTATTGGAAAAGCTCATATGTTGAAAAGTACATGTTTTTTTTTTTTCTTTTGTTAACAAAAACCTTCCTGGTTGAACCCTGTATTTCCTGGTTTTAAAACCTGTACTTGCTATTGTCAAATAATATTCCACAGTCCTATAGGGATATCCTAATTTTCCACATGATTTCGGTCTTTTTTTCCCCTTCAGATTGACTAGAAGTTTCATAATTCAAGTGTTGACTGGTTCTAATCCTTGTAGACCTTATTAAAACACTAGACTAACCACAGACAGTCTGATTCAAAACAAACCAGATAAATACATTCCCAGGAGTCTCGGGGCTTATTACACTTGAACGGCTTAGTTAAAAACCTTTCCTAAATACTATATTGAAAAGCATAATTGTGGCTATTAAGCAACATGGAGTAGATATCTTAAAATAATTTTTATTTTATATATCCCCATATTTCAGTCTAGAAAATTAGTTTTACAAAGAAAGTGTTTTTCGAAGTAAATTTAATCAGCTTAATAAATTTATCTCAGATATCTAGCGGTCTGTAATAAATACTATTTTGAAAATTTCATTTCTAATTTAGATAACTTTTGAAAGATTTTTGACTATTAAATACATAAATGTTTATTAATTTGCAGATATTTTATTCTTAACATTTTAATTCAGTGTTTATTACTGATTATTGGAGTAACTGGGTGATCAGAGGAAGGTATGAGAGGAGACCTGTCATTTTCTTTTGGACATTTCAAATTATAAAGATTGATGGGACATCTTGAATCATTCTTAGGTTAGCTATTATGATAACCTCAGATGTTAGAGCTGATGCAGGCAGTAGAGATTTGGGGGAATTCCAAATTGTTGTTTGAAGCTACAGGTGAAGGTGAGATGATCCGAAGAATATGTAGGGTGAGGAAAGATTTCCACTGATGTCATTAAATTATTTGTGTAATAAATAACTTAAAGTATAAGTAAAATATCAATTCTATTTGAGTATCAAGTTTTACAAATAAGCTGATATACATATTTAAATTGAAAGAAGAAAAGGGTAACTTCAATGTCTCCTTTTAAATTTTATAAATATGATTTTCTCTTACAACTCAGGTATAAATTCAATTTTTGTAAGTAGAATCTTATTCTAAAATAAATGGTAAATAATTTTTATATGAATTTCTTTCTCATTACTGAATTATTTTTCCTGTATTGCATTTTCACAACATAGATTTTCAATAACTATTTGACAAATGGGAGCTAAAGTCAGAAGACTTGAGTTTAAATTATGGCACTTCGCATTTTTAGTAAACTTTCATTTCCTCGTGTTATATGGGTCTGATAATGGTCATAATACCTCCCTTACATGGCCAGTGTAAGACTTAAGGTGATATAAAGAAAAGCACAGGCTAGGTAAATATTATTGTTCTATGACACTACATTTGATGAAGTTAATTAAATCACAAGGGGTCATTTTTGTGAGTTAACTTTGTTAACCAATGGGATTATCTCCAATTAAGAGCTGATTACTATCACTGCAAACTATATCACTGATAGTCAAGTATCAAAGTGTAGCCTCCAGATGTCAGTTATCCTCATAGCCACTATTGTTGTGCTTTTTCATTAGGACCATTAGGTACTGGTGAAAGAAGAGCATCTCTACAATTGCTCAACTACTCAACTGCTCTCAAGCATAGTTTGCTCCCATACTTTATATTAAGTCACATATAACTCAACAACTGCTCTCTAGAATGATTTAGCAACAATTGTTGAAGAGGCATGTGGAAGTTTTTTATGGGCCTGTTATCCAGTGATTTATGAAAGGAAAACTAGGTTATTTTAAACATCCCCCTAGTAGTTTTTTTTCTAAATTTTTATTAATCTAAGGTATAAGTTATACAATTTCCAAGTATTTAATTATACATTTTCCTTCAGAAAAAAAAAAAAACATTTCTAGAAAACTTTAATGTTTTTCTTGATCTCTTCGCTGATATTTTGAACGTATTCTAAAACTTGTAAGAGAACTGACCAAAATTTGACTAGGAGGTTTCCCATTGTCTGAAAACTCAGGTCCATAGGACAAGAACAGAAGCATGTGTTTTAAGTCTGGAGAATCCTCAGTTATCAGGCAAGCCATCTCTTGGAAGGGTTTGATGAGAGCAGAATTGGTATTAGTCTCCAGTCCAAGCCCAACTCCATCTCATTAAAGTAAGAAGATGACTAGGAAGTATATAAGTGCCCTACCTGGGAAAAGCGTTTATGAAGGGAGCTATCCCCTCACCTCACCTCCTGTGGTGGTGGTATAGGGAGCATTTTACTAGTACTCTTCCCAGAAGTTTGGGTTGGGGGATAAGAGGGTCACTGGTAAAGTTTGGGGCATTTGTAATAATGGGACACAGACATCTCTTTCCATGGTAGGACTGCTGCATGTGGGCAGAAAGGACTGGGGGAAACGGTGGTGAGATGCCACCAGGTGAGCTGGGTATAAAAATTACTCCTTTAGCAGTGAGGCCTAGAATTTATAGGCTAAAAGAAACTTCAGAAATCTTAAAAGGAAATGTGGGTGAGAGTGTCAGTGGCTCACTCTAGACCACAAAGCCAATTAGAAGCTGAAATCTGACAGGAATCAAATTTCCTGAGTTCCAGTCTAGTTTATTCTTCTTTTTTTCTTTTTGCTCACTTATTTGAACTCTTTCTCTTTTGATCTTTTAATCCAGAGATTATGTAATCTTTGGTTGATTACAGCTAGAAAATATTTTCTAAAATCTATAACAGTAAAACATTGTTCTAAAAAAGGAGTGGCACTAGCTTATATTTATAGAGCTATGCTTATAGATAATTTCATGCTTATCATCTGTGAAAAGTTGGCCTAAGTGGAGCCATTTTAAAATGAAGTCAAGGCAACCATTCCAGAGGAATTGCACTTGCACTGCACATCTTACTCCCTGAACTTTTGGAATGCTGGAAGTGGGCAAAATAACCCTTGGACTTGGCTAGAACAGCATTGTCTTCTAAACAACTGTTTGTAAAGCTAACAGGAAAGCAGACCTTCTGACTACAGGAATGAAAATTAAAGACATTCTTTAGAATTAGCACCACCACATACAGCTAAAGAATAACTTTGCTTACTAGTACCTATACAAATTCCTTCCTTGGCTGATTAGCTCCTATAATAATTCCTTCCTTCTATTCTGAATTATTTTCTTTCCCTTTCTCATAAAACCCCGTTGCCTTCACTCCATGATTAGAACACTATTTGAGTTTATGTCCGAATGGGTATTTTCCAAATAGCTATTCTTTAGTCTCAAATAAACGCTTGTTGCCTTTCACTTTGGCTTTTCATTTTAAAGCTAACACTTCATATTCCATTTCCTCTGCCTGTAGTGTTTTGTTGGTCTTTGGTAACTATGCCACTTAAAAAGGTTTTTTTTTTTTTTGTTTTTTGTTTTTTAATGTTCTTGGGTCCTATTTCCAGAAATTCTGAGTGAGTGGGCCTAAAAAAAACATATTTATCAGTTGATGATTTTGATGATGAGCTAGATTTGGAAACTTAATACCTAATATGTTTCTAATGTAAATGTGTTTCTACCACTGTTCCCCACACTGGAACAGTATATTCTAGGCTCACTGTATTTTTTTTCTTTTTTAATTCCTTCAAACTTCCAAGACATTTCTAGCCTTTTAATCTTATATTGCCCTTCCCTTTTTGGAATGCTTCTGTTTCTGATCATTGTTATTCAGGTTGCTTTTGAATTCTTGAGACCTCTTACCCCATCTAAGTTGCCTTCTGACCTCTGATCTCTAGGCGTTTCCTATCATATTATTCTGTCTTTATTTTTTCAATGCATTTTCATTATCTGAAATTATCTAGGTTGCCTACTTAACTCCCTTCCCTAGTAGATATTAAACTTGAGAATGAGGCCTCTGTCCTTTGGAATAGAGATTCAATAATATTGTGAATAGTTAATTGGTTTTCTGAACTATTGTATCAAATTTCAATTGTTTCTGTAGTCATTCACTTATTTCTTGAAACTAACACTTTCCTGAAAGCCTGAAGTAAAGGTTTTGAAATATATATATCTCGGAGTGATGTTAGCATCATGGTAAAGTGAGAAAAACCCTTTGTAAATATACAATTGTATATCCCCCCGTAAATATACAATTAGTTGAACATTTATAACCCTCATGGGTTCCTCTGCACAACACATTAGGATGCCTGAGAGATCCACATATTGGTACATCTGAAGGTAGGCATATTGGACTGTATAGGGAAGGCAGAATGGTACAAAGGACAAGGACAATGCCTGCAGATGCAGTACCTACCATAGCTGCCCTTTGCTCCAGCAAATGTCGTACTGATGAAGGGATCAGGGTGCAGCACCCACACCATGGCCAGGAGAAGATAAGAGGAGCAGCAGCATCAGTGCCCAAGAATCTAACTTTCTTCCCCAATTGTGGTGGAGCCCAGTAGCAGCAGCAAAGATGCATCTATGGACTCCCACAAAGTCAACAGCTATAGAGAAACAGGTAGCAGTGTAGCAGGCTTGTGAGCTTGGCTCCTCTTCCTCAGGCTACATCCCTGCCCCATGGTGGTGGTGTCTGAGACACAGATGACTCAGATGCAGTGATGGCATTTACCATGTTGATCACCCAGGTAGTGACTTCCACCTACAGCGATGACCCCCTCCACCACAACCCTGGAGATGCAAATAGCACAGGTAAGAAAAAACAAAAGCTTGGGCATAGCACCAGCTATTGGAAAATAAAATACCTAATTATTGACCTGCTAAATTTTTTAAATAAAAGTGTTACCTAAAAGAAAGGTGTTCGCTACTTCAAATGCGCCACCGGTGCTACAACCCATCAAACACCATGAACAACGAAGATAACACAGTAACACAGAAATAAAGTGACAATTCTCCAGAAATCAAACTCAAAGTCATGGAAGATTGTGATCTAAATGATAGAGAATTCAAAATAGCAATCATGAAGAAACTCGAGATTCAAGAAAACTCAGAAAGATAGTTAAATGTGCTCAGGAATAAAATTAATGACAAGAGTAGTGCTTCATCAAAGAGACAACTATAAAAAAGAAACAAACAAAAATTATGGAGCTGAAGAACTCAATAGATGATATGAAGCCTCCATTAGAAAGCGGTGGAAATAGAACAGACCATATGGAAGAGAGAAAGTGAGCTTAAAGATAGAAATAAAAAAATGATTCAATTGGAAGAGTAGAGACAGCTAAGATTTAAAAAATATGAAAGAACTATGAGAATTATCTGAATCTATTAGAAAGGGCAACATAAGTATAATGGGTGTCCTCTAAGGAGAAGAGAGGACAGAGAACCTTTTCAAATAAATAATCAATGAGAACTTCTCAAACCTAGGTAAGGAACTGGTCATTCAAGTTCAAGAAGCTAACATAACATCTTATTATCTCAATACAGAAAGACTTTCTCTAAGATATATTATGTTAAAACTGTCAAAGTTAATAAAAAAGAATTCTCAAGGTAGCCAGGGTGAAAAGACAATAATCTACAAATGAAACCCTATAAGGTTATCATCAGTTTTCTCAGTAGAAATGCCACAGGCCAGGAGAGAGTAAAATGATATATTCAAAATATCAAAAGATGGAAATGACTAGCCAAGAATAATATATCCAGCAAAGTTATTCTTTATATCTGAAGGAGAAATAAAGGCTTTCACAGACAAAATCCAAGAGAATTTACATCCATAAGACCTTTATTACAAGAAATGTTGATGAAAGGAAATTTAACTTTGGGTGGTGAACACACAATGCCATATCCATATGATGTATTAATGAATTGTACACTTGAAACCTACGTGATTTTATTAATCAATGTCACCCCAATAATTTTCATAAAAAATGTTGAAAGGTAAATTCTATCTGAAAAAAAAAAAAGACAAAAGCACACAAAACTTTGAGTAAGGTGATAGAAGCAGAAAATTTCAACTTCATTTCAGAATAGGGTGTTTAAAGACTTAATTACGACAAAGGTTTGAGAGAAAAAAACTTTAAAAATAAATATAGTTACTTCAATTTGACAACAAAAACATAAAAGGGTAGAAGTAAAAGGATGGAACTTGTAGAAACAAATGAAGATAATATGCTATAAGAAGAATTATTTTATCTATGAGACATTTTATACAAACCTAATGATATACTCACAAAACAAAAATCCAGAGCTGAGACACAAAACTTAAGGAAGAAAAAACATGATAGAAAACCTTCAAACTATTATTATTATTTCTAGCTTGTACATGTTTTTCCTAAAGTCATAACTCATAGGTAGTATTTTTTGGAAAAGAGGAATTTTTATCAGTATACTTTGTCTCATTCAGATATCATTAAAATTTCACTGAAACATATCTCTATTCCATTATTGATGTTTTTCAAATAAAAGCGACTACTTAAAATATTTAATTTTCTTTGCTACCTTATAGGAATAATACACTAGCATATATAAGTACTATAAGTACTATATTAAAGTCATGTCTAAACATAATTTGATCTTTAATGTTACATCTTCCAGTACTTACTCTCAGGAGTTAAATATTTGAACAAGCATACATCTTGGAAACGTGTTTCAATTATGAAACAGATGGCCACAAAACAGTACAATTTATTTACAAACTGAAATCCAACTTTCAAACACTAGAGCCTATCCAATAATTTAAACCTTTGTGATACGCCAAACTGTCTTTTATTTGAATCAGTGTCTCCTATTCAAACTAGAACAATGCTCGCTCTGCCCCAGAGAAATCAATTTTCCAATATAATGATATTTTAACTTAAAAAAGTCATATTCTTCAAAAAACACATTAAGGTAAAACTTGTTTCACAGCAGTCGCCACTTAGAAAAAAAGCAGTTCCAACAGTTTTTAATCTTCTAATTGCTTTTGGAAATGTTTCTGCAAATATGTACCTCTAAATATTTTATTGTAATGGCTTCTTTGAATAAAATATTTATTACCATATGTACAAGTGACATACATTATATATGTAGAAATTAATCATGATAGTACTCATGATGGTATTTGCTCAGTATAATAGACTATAAATATTAACTACTCGCCACTCTTAAGAATAATATTCTGCCCTTGCAAACTCCAGAAAACATTCTCTAGCCATAAGATTAGTTTAAAATGGGATAATATAATACTCCCCAA
>NW_011888783.1:6386492-6391795 GCF_000151845.1 Pteropus vampyrus | reverse complement strand
TTAAGCCCTATCTTCTTTCCACTCATTCTTATCCTCATAATACTTAGTATTCCTAACAACTCACTCCTCTTCCCAAATTCTACCTTTTTTCTCTGGACTTCTGATTCCACTACCAAGAGCTCCCTCCACCTGTGACCTTTCCATAAACTATTTTGCTGCCTCCCTTCTCGCCCTAACCTGTGCTCCTCCTCAGAGACTCCACTTCCCTGCATACTTGTTTTCTCATACTGTCCTGCGGCGGGATTGAGAGTTGGGGTCAGTTTTCTCTCTACTTGTTGCCATTTTAACATCACAGCTACCAACTATTTTATAAAAATGCCAGTTCCCTCGAAAAGTTTACCATTTCTGTATGCTTCCCCCCTTTATCTCCCCTTCTTGGTAGACCTTGTAAGCACTCCCTTCCTGAGGATTTCTGGCAACAGCTTTATCAACTTTCTTTCCTCATGAACTCCTGTCGTCAAGAGGGAAGTGAATGTCTATGAGGTTAAACCACCTCTGAAATCTCTTCTTTAACCATTATTTTTTCTGATCCAAACTTCTTGCCTGAATACTCTTGTTTGACTAATCTTTGTCCTCTAATTTATTTACTCATTTATTTTGCCTCGAGTCAGGCTTCTACATTCTCTTCTAATCTAGTTTAGATTTTGAGTCTATCTCTTTAATCTCTCACTGTTGAGGCGCCAAACTTTCTTGTTCATTTTCTTTTAATTACAACGGCTTACCATAGGTGAATTCAAATCTCCAAGTTCTCTATGGTCGCACATAGATTACTTTGTGTAGCTAGAAATCATCCAATAACTCAGATTAATGACATATAAATTCAGAGCCAACAAACTTAAACAGTACTTCAAACTGCCTGAATTTCTGTTTCACTACTAAATTCACTTTCTATTTCTCTGAAGAAAATAAAAGTTAATTTAATCCATTTCCATGACCTTGAGCCTTGTAATTTTCTACCAGTCTGACTACAACTTCACCATCTCCTGCCAACAAAAATTCAAACCTGCCCACACCTATAATACTTTCCCTTTCTTCCTTCTGTTATAGTGGATATGTCCCTGCATTCTACTAACAGGATATTCACATGTGCTCTAGATCCTTCTGTTATTATCAATTATCACACACACCAGCTTTCAATTATATTTAAATATGTTCAAGTCTCAGTTTTTAAAAATCTCCGAAACAAACATCCTTTTCTACTTTTCTCTCTTTTCCTTTATAATCTCCCTTCTGGAGTTATGTATGCTCCTTGTTTCAATGTCCTCACCTGCATTCTCTCCTCAATGCAATCTGGGCTTTGCTCCCACCCCTCCACTAAAATTCTCTTAGCTAAGGTCATAAATGCTTTTCATATTGCTAAGGCAAAATTGCATTTTTCAGTCCTGATCTTATTGACTAATCTCTATATGTTGATTACATTTTCTTTCTTTAGTTTTCTAATGCCACATTAAAAAAAAAAAAAATCTTCCCCCTCCTATCTGGCCACTTGTCTTTATAATTCAATAGTTCAACATATACGACAACCACATATGCCAAGCACTGTATGCTGAGCATTCAGCAATGACAAGACAACAAAGTCTGTGCCCCCAAGTACCTTACATTTTAAGAGATTAAATAATTTCATTTAGTCTTCAAAAAAGAGTTTTGAAGATAGACTAGTTAAATATTGTTAAATCTCAAATTAGAACATTTCTCGTCCTTTTTTGGCCTCCTTCGCTACCGTCTTCTCCCAAGTTTTAAATATTTGAGCTCTTCAAAGCTCTGTCCAAAATACCCCATTTACTCTGTACTTACTCCTTGGTGGATATTATCTATTCACAATATGATAATACTGTGATAGATATTATGACCTATTTATAATATCTATCAATATGCTATGACCCCTAAATTTATATTTTCACCTCAAATCTCTTCTGAGCTCAAACTTAACATTTAAGTGCTTACCTCAAGGGTGCAGGCTGCTAGAGGTGCTACTCTTGCTGCCGTGCCACGTGGCATATGTGGCTTCCCAGGTCTCTGGCTGGGGAAGAGAGAATAGATGGTGCAGGGGCTTTTCGCTGTCTGGCAGCAGGTGACAAACTTTATTTTTTCTCACATTTACATTCGTATGAGCTAGTCACAGAGCTTTACCTGACTACAGTGGGGCTGGGAAGTGTAGTTTCCCAAATACTCAGAAAAAAACAAACAAACAAACAAACGTATTGGTTCCTTCATCTAAGTAATATCTACTACAAAAATAATTATTTTAGACTTCTTTTTCCCTCCTTTCTCTTACCAATTACCTTCTTGGTGTTCCTTTAATTCCATAATTTTCTCCTTCTATACTTATAGTAAACAGGAAACGTGTGACCCATATCAGCCTTCATGGAAGAACTTGTGGCTGTGGCTGCTGGGAGTGTGATCAGTGGACAGCCTGCAGCTTCCAGCTTCTTCAGAGTCTGCCTCAGCTGCAGAGCACTACCGAGGCCGATGGCACACCCTCCCTGGAATGACCTACAACCCATGATTGATTGTGACAGGAGTATGACCAAGGCTTCACAGTTCTACTTCTTCTGCCAAATTTGGTTTTCTTCCCCCAGGGAAGGGAATCGGGTAAGGAGAAATGATGAACAAAATACCAAAATTTAAATAAGGACAGGATCAGGGGCTTCTTTTTCACAGGTGTTAATGCTTAATAAATACCTTGCACATCAAATTCTATTTAAACATTTGCTTTTGGAAGAAATAACCTATGCCTGTTGGTAATGGAGGGGTCTGAGAAAGTAGGTGACAAATTAGGGTTTGGAAGGTGGATCATTTTCAGCCCAGGGGTCAATGAGACCTTGTCATTGGTAAGTGAAACAGACACCGGTGGGTATAACGTGGATATCCAATTACTAAAATTCTCTTCATTGGTGAGTTATGATGGAATACCACTGGGGGAGGGGAGTATGCATCAGCTGGTGTAAACTATCGGACCTTTGAGAAGTACTGGGGAAGATAACTATAAGGACAATGTCAATGGATGGATATTGTTAAGCCCATTACTACCCTAGAAAAAGATGATGAAAAGGTGTGGGCAACTGAATACTAAGCAGTAAAGCCAACAGATCTTCTTGATAGCTTGCAAAAACACTCTCCTGCAGCAGGAAGGCAGAGGAAGCTGAAGATCAGGAGATAATGGACTGGTAGAGCTCCAGTTAAGGTTAAATGCCCAACCAAAGCAGGTTAGTTATGACGAGATCAGGCCTGTTAGGAAAAAAATGGGATCTTAATTTTTGGGATGAGAACATCTGGGTATATGACTGAACAGTTTGAATTCTCAGACATTTCTGAACTCTGAAAATGCAGAAGTGAGTCAACCCTTTCTCTTAAGGGCTAGTCTGCCCATCCCCCCTTGCTTTCAGGTACTGCAGAGTCCTCTCCCCACAAAATATCATGTGTCCTCATTGAGGGTCTGCCTTTACCTTCTGTTATGACCCCTAGGCATATAATTAGGTTAAGTCACAGCGTAAGTCAACCAAGGATAGGCTAGTGCAAATAAGGGCTAATATCCTAAAGAACCGTGGTCCCGAACCTTTATGGCACCATGGACCAGTGCTCCTATGAGAATCTAATGATATGAGGTGGAGCTGAGGTGGTGATGCTAGTGCTGGGGAGCTGCTGCAAATACAGATGAAGCTTCGCTCATTCGCCCTCCACTCACCTGTAACCCAGGGCTGACAGGAGGAGAGGATCCGATTACTAGTCTCAGTGATAGCCATGAGCATGATTGGATCCAAATAAAGGCCAGGTGTTAGCATTTAATTGCCAAAATCTAGGTAGATGAAATTATAGTAATAAGTGGCAGGGTCAGAGTAGCAGCCAGGAGGCCCAAACCAAGGGATGGAAATGGTTACTTAGAGTGCCACTAGGGGCATAATAGATGGGAATCCAATAAAGGTATTCTGTTCAGCTTGCATTATCATCATAAGAATGGAGAATGGATGACCAAAAGGCCAAGGCCAATCGTCCTAATTAAAAGTCACAATCCAGTGCTAAGTTTCTGGATCTGAGGTAGTCTTCCGACCCAGAATCCACTGACTGAAGAGGCGACCAAGTCCCTAATAGGAAGGAAATAGCAATAGCACAGCACACCCAGTAATGATTTTCCCACTCCTTCCCCCAAAGTCATTTACTTGGTAACTATTATAGCGGGCAATCATCCCAGTTTTCTCAGAACTCAGGGGCTTCTTGGAACATGGGACTTTTTTTTTTTTAATTGGAAAGTCCTGAGTTAACTAGAATGAGTTGGCCACCCCAGTACTATGGATTGGGGAAAGGGAAATACCCAAACATTTCAAGGACTTTTGGACACCGTCTGAATGTATAGCAATACCCAGAAACTTGAAGCACTATTATGGTCCCTCTATTAGAATTGGGGCATATGGAGGATAGATAATAGAGTCCTGAGAAACATTTGGCCTGTGATGCTCCACATCCAGCAGTTATTTCTCCAGTCTCTGAAAGTATAATTGAGAATAACATACTGACTAATTAGTATCACCCTTAAGAATCTAGACTACGCAGGGGTGTTGGTCTTTATCAAATTTCCATTTAATTCACCATTATGGCCCTTGCAAAAACCAGAAGGATCTTGGAAATATGACAGCAGACTACTGCAACTACAAACTCAATGAAATAGTAATCTCAATTGCAGTGACTGTGTCGGATGTGATATTTTTGCTAGAGATCATTAACATGTCCTCAGGTACATGATATAAAGCCATTGATATGGTGAATGCAAGACCCTATGGTATTAGAGGTACTGGTGATGGATAAAGGTGAAATGTGGATGTTGTGGCAAGCCCAAGTGGGGGAATTGCATGTATGTTCTTGAGGTTTTGGAACATGAAATTTACCTTTGGAAAAACAACTCATGGCCTGCCATGGTAGAAATGAAGCCCCTAACCACGGGACACAAATTAATTGATCATGTATCCGCAAATGTCTATCAAGAGCTGGGGTCTGTCAGATCCATCGTGTCATAAAGTTGGTCAGGCCCAGCAGCAATTCATCATAATATGGAATTGGCATATACAACAGCACGAGTAGTATCAGAAGGTAAGGTTCATGAGCAGAGAGCCCAGACCTCTATGTTATCATTTGCCAAAGCTGGGTAATGTTAAAATATTGCACCTCCTTTGGCTTATACCTATGACAATCTGACAGAAAAAAACCTGAGTTTGGTTTTTGGATGTGTCAGATGTGTATATGTGTGTAAATTAAAAATGGATGGCTAACTCTCCTATAGCCTTACTAGGAATAGCCTTAAAAGATGGTGG
>NW_011888783.1:6382857-6385822 GCF_000151845.1 Pteropus vampyrus | reverse complement strand
TAAGCATTATATTTTTCAAATGAACATTTTAGAAATAGAACTGGTTTAAAAAACAGATCCATTTACTACTGATTGTATCAAGAAATTGGGTAGCACTTATACTCATCTTAAAAATAAAACAGTACAACCGTTATAAACTTGGCATAGCTTATAGTATTAAAGATATATTTTATTTTCATTTTATGTATAAAAAACTACTTTAACGAAATAAGAAAATCACCTGGATTATCTTGTAGGTTTGTGGTGATTACCATTATAAGTTAATGTAAAAAATACACAAGTACTTAGAAAGAATCCCTGCATGTTATCAAGTGGAATGTTTAAAAACAGTGATTCAATGCGAGGAAAATCTGTTTCCTTAATTAATAATTACTTTAATCAGTATGAAATCAGATATAAAAGTTCTAAAAATTATTCATAATTCATAACATCCTGAACATACTCATCAAGACATATAATGCTTTCAGTTTTCTAAGGAGTCAGGGTAATTTCCTTTAAGTGTAGTTAGTTATTCATAGACAAGTAGGCAAAATGAACAGAGAATTTGATACACATTTGTCAAGAGTATATAGTGTTTTTTTATGTTCTACAAATAAAACATTTTATGTTCAATATCCAAATATTAAAAAATGCCAATATTAGTCAAAAATATATTTTCATAACTGAACTCCTTTCAATATTAAAGATAGCTCAGTTTTTGTATTTAAAGGGTGAGATATAGGCCTTCTTGATAGATGACTATATTTTTGCCTAATTTTTCCCATACAATTATTATACCTTTTAGACAAACTAAGTTTAGTTGTATCCCAATTCACAATAAGATTTAAGTCTTCTGGAAGTAAAGTATTTGATCTACTGTTTTCCTCTCTTATTTTAGTACCAAGAATCTTCTTTTGATTGTAGTTAATAGGTTTACAGCCTTTGGTCATCTTCTGGCTTTGATCAGTGTGGTAATTTTCATTGATACATGGGCTTTCCATCCCAGTGGGACATATAATATTCTTGTGAGCAATAGAAGGAAGAAATGTTTGAGATGATATTTTTCCAAAGGATCCAGTGGGTAAATCTTGAAGATACCTGGGGAAATGTTGGCTAATTTTATATTCATAGATTAGTTTTCTTGAATTTGAATCATCTAATTTGATAGAGTATAGATCATCTGTTGTTTTATTTTGATAAGTATCTGTTGAACTTTGTGGTGTATTCGACTTATCAGAATTATGATGAGGTATGCTGGGTAACATTCCAGGTCTATTTTGTTTTAAGATTAATCCAGTACCAGGAATAAAAAGTCCTGGTTCTTCCTGTTTTGGCAGATGAATGATGTCTGTGTTTGAAACAGAGTGATGTATATGTCCATTCACTGCTGTATCTTTCCAGATTAATGGGTTATATATAACTTGTCCATCAACAGGGCATGAATTGCACTTGTGGAATAACCAACTGTCAATACATTTCCTATGAAACTTAAAAAAAAAAGGTTATAAATTAATCAGAGATAAGATTATCTTGTATATAATGTATATTACCTACACAAAATTTTTCCTGTTTCATTATTACTATTAAAGCTAGCAAAAATGGAAGGTAATTATAATTTACCAAGTTTTATGAAAATATTTTGAAATATTTCTTAAAAATATAATTGATTATGGACTAATGTCCACTTTCAACATTAAAATGGAAAATCTTCTATGGATATCATTTTTGTAATTTCATTAAAAACTAATTGCTTATTCAAACTATTAATTTTATTATTGCTAATGAATAAAATTAAATAATAAAAAAGTCATAACCAACTAGAACTGAAAATTGATCTGATGATGGTAGCATATAAAATAATAAATTACATTCTTCGGAAGAAAAACTATTAAACATTTTAATTTTAAGTAAGAGCGACTCTAAAACTATACATGTTTTTTATTGAGATAACTTGATTTCATTAAAAACCCTGTTACCAACTACATAGTGATCAAGTAATATTAGACTTTGATTTCAGTGAGTTCATTTGAAATAATAATTGACTATGTCAAATTAAGCATATGTCTCATCCAAAGAATCACAAAAATACGTTAAAAAGTTAGTATTCTTAAGCTTTTTCTTTTTACAGATAACTAGACAAAGTCATCTAACCTCAAGGGCCATTTTAACTTTCCTAGATTGTATATACAGAAATGAGTTCTAAACAATTAGGAATCCACATTTAGGGAGCAAAGCTGCCTTTTCAATAGTTTCTGCTGCAGCTCCTCTGCATATATTGTTCAATTTGAACATTTCTGTACATAACAAAACTAAAAAGGGAAAGAAGAGATTTAAATTGTCATGTCATTTGTGAAAACTGGCCCTACAGAGAAAGTCAAACTAAAATAATATGACTTCTACCTTGTGAGAACATGGTAGCAATCTTGTGTATTGACCAAGACAAAATTCCTTCAAACAAAGGCGACACTGGTAGCCTGGAGCAAGCAGCTTACTATTCTTTGTAATCAGTAAGAGAGGCAGTGACTTTACCACGGGTTTTGGTGTGTGAACCTGGCTGAATGAGAGTAAGCAGAGACATGAATGTTCATATGAGATTACAGATCAGGAAGTAATCAATAGTGTAGGTAAAAACCTCGATATAAATAATGCAAAGGAACCCACTTTTTTCTTGAACTGAAGATAATAAATCTCATACATTATATTGTTTAAAAACTACTATGTTGATTCTGAACATTGATTTCATAAAAAAACAAATTTAGTCATTTAAAATAAAAATACTAACCTGAAATTTTTTTGATTTGCATTTTTTAATGTCAATGAAACTAGAACAAAATTTTGATATACTCAAGTTATTTCAGTCTGAGCTAACACTTAGGCTTGTTTTTAGAAAAATATAACACAATTTACTCTGCCATCTTGTAGGAAGTAAGGTTCACAGTAAGCCACATTAAATATTTCAGGCTACTATGATAAATTGGTAGATCAT
>NW_011888783.1:6367161-6381877 GCF_000151845.1 Pteropus vampyrus | reverse complement strand
CTCAGCACTTTTCTTCCTTAGTGTGGAGGAGAGGGGGAATGCGGCAAGAGCGACTTCCTTCTTCCTTCTCAATTACTTCAAAGCAAATCTCAAATCACCCTGTATTTTTTAAATATAACTTATGCCAGTTTTAGTTTTACATTTATTTAGATGATCATTTACTTACTGAAGAAATTACTATATCCCTATTACCTAGTAGAATTGATAATAATTATAGATAACATTATTTGAATATTTACTATGTGTATTTATTCATTTCATACTCACAAAATCCCTGTGAGGCTGGTGTTATAATTATTCCTATTTTAAATATGGATAAAATGAGGCAGAGAGAAGTGAACTTGCCCCAAAGTCATACAGCCAGCTCGTATTAGGACTGGATTTAGGCAGTCTGACTCAAGAGCCTTTCTCTTCACTTGCATAATATAATGTCACCTAGTATATAATAAGTCTTCAATATATATTTATTGAATAAAGGAATGAATAAAACTTATCTAACTGAAAAATTATGTTTCCCAAGTCATACAAGAAATGTAAATTTTACTGAGAATCTCACCCTTGCTTTTCTTGAAAATGTGGCATCTTTTCTTCTATCTCATTTTGAATATCTATGCATTTTACAGTTTCATCTGGTCTTTTTTCTAGTGATTTCCATCTTTGATTTCTCTTCTGTAATAGGTAAAAAGTGAATGTTACTTTGCAAATTATGGAAATTTTTATTTTGTGGATTAAAATTAATAGGCTACATATCAATAACATAATACTGTAGCAAGTCAATTTGTAATGTCTTTTTTAAAAATGAATTTTAAAGTTTGATGGCTGTCCTTATAATTTATGTAAAATGTTATCAGATGTTTGTTATTGTGTTGGATTTTATAAATTACCAATGTAAGAATGGATTGCCTTGTACGTCCCTGTGAAAAAGGGACGTTCTTCAAAAACTATGGTCATTGGTTGTTATTAAAACTCAGTTAACTCTATTCCAGATTGTTATCTATTCTTATTATTCTCAGATTTATTTTACTTAAATTTACAATAGGACAAATACAAACACTATACGAAATTCAAGATGGATACTGTACCTCACGAAAAGTAAATGGGTGACAATGATGGCAGCAGGTATCAAAACATTCCTGGCATAAGTGAAATTCTATACATTGGGTGCACCTAAAAATGCAAAACACCAAAACATACAAGAAAAAAATCAAATTATTTTAATGTGTTTTGATGAAAATTTCTGGCCAAACTTCCCTGAGAACTATGCAGATATGACAAGGCCCATGTTAACTGTCATCCCGTCTTAGTTTCCTCTATTGTCAAAAGGTACATCAAATTTAACATCTTAAACAATACTATTTATTATTTAATTGTTTTGTAAGACAGAAGTCTGACATGGGTCTCAATGGGCTAAAATGAAGAGGTTTGCAATGCTGCATTTCTTTTTGAATGGTCTTGAGAAGACCTCTTTCCTTGCCCTTTCCATTTTGTCCTCTTCTTCCTTAGCTTAGCTTGTGACCCTTTCCTCCATTCTAAAAGCAAGCAATGCTGCATCTCTCTGTGCCTTTCTTACATGGTCACATTTCCCTCTGATTCTCTTTGTTTCCCTCTTCCACTTTTAAGAACCCTTGGGATTATACTGGGCCCAGATACAGTGATTCCAGGAATGAGGATGTGGACATATTTGTGAGGGTGTTATTTTGCCTACCACACATCCCTTCCATGATGTCTTCCTGGAATACCTTAGCTTTTATTTATCTTTTTCTAAATTCCTATAGAATATACAGCCTATATTAGATAGTCTATCATTTGATTATCCAGTATTTTCAAATTGTTTCATAAATGTTAGAGTTATACTTAGAAAAATACATCTTGAATACGGGAATTATATTTTATTTCCACTCTTTACTCACAAAATTGGAAAAGGTATATATATATATATCTATCAATAAAATATCAATAAAATATAAATATATATCAATAAAAACTATCGACAAATTTAAAACAAACTTCACTTTTCATAAAAGCTTAATCTCAAACAATATCATTTATAAAAATTTTGCCACAAGCAAAAAATTTTAATTTTCTTGCAGCAATGCTCACCAATAAAATAATGTTCTGAGCAAATAAACTTATTTTATTAGTCAAGTTATCTAAGATTTAGAAGACTATTTCCATGATAAATCTGGGAAAATATGTCCTTCAGACATCTTAGAAGCAGCAAGTGCTAATTTATTCATTATTACTATTTATACACACAGAGAAGATTCTTAATAATTAACATCAATCGATCGGAGCAGTGATGCAGTTAATTTGGTGCATCAAATTATGCTGGGCTAGCAAAAGTTAAGCATTTTTATATTTTAACATATCTATGTTATTTTTAGAGTTAACTTAAAAGATATGTAGCTATATTGTGAAACTCTAAGGAACTGAAAGCTTTCTAAGTTTATCTTGTTTTCTACTCAATCTATTCCAAAAACTACTGAGAATAGTTTTTTAAACTAATGACTGAAATGTTAGTATTTGAGAGAATGGAAGGTGGTAAAGTCACAAATGTTAGAAATTCGTTTTTTAATTTATAAAAAAGGATGGATATAGACATGAGTAATTGTGAGCCAAACTCATAGAGAAGTTGTTCTCAAAGGAGAGTGCAGGGACCAGAACAGTGGGGAATGCCTATATTGAGGGGTAGAAGCAGCAGCATCCATGAGAACTGAAAGAGCAGTCAGAAAGCTCAGCATGACAGAGGAGTATATTGTCATCAACAAAATATTTAAAAGCAAGAATTGAGATAATCTACCAAAGCCACACATTAACCATGTGAGGAACCCATGACTATAAGGACCGAGAATTTTACACTGTGGCTTTCATATACCCTTGTCCTCCGTGGCTGTTCTTCCCAACCCCCCTTTTCATGTGTTACCTTAGCCCCTTGTTGTTCTTACCCAAACCTCTTGAAAAATTTAAATTGCCCAAACAATGGCTGCTAATGCCACATATCAAGATTTTCATTTTTTTAGAACCCTCTTTAACCAACATTCCTAAAACTAACTGAATACCTCCCGCTAAACCTCTGTAAAAATTCTGCCTTTCTTGATTAATAAGTACAGATTGGTAGTTACAAAATAGTCATGGGGACGTAAAGTAAAGCATAGGGAATATAGTCAATAATATGATAATTACTATGTATGGTGCCAGGTGAGTACTAATCAGGGGAATCACTTCATAAATTACATAAATTTCTAATCATTATGCTCTACACCCAAAATTAATATAAAATATTAAATGTCAATTGTAAATGAAAAACTTAAAAAAGGGGGAAAAGATGAAGAGGAATAAGAAGTTCAGATTTCTAGGTATAAAACAAATCAATGTAATGTAAAGCATAGGGAATACAGTTAATAATAATGTGATAGCGTTGTACAGTGTCAGATGATTGCTGGACATATCACGGTGATCACTTCTTTAGGTATATAAATGTTGAATAACTATGGTATGTACCTGAAACTAATACAATATTGTACGTTAGCTATATTTTAGTACAAATCTTAAAAAAAATTCTGTCCTTCCACAAATGAAAATGCTCCTTTGTAGCCTTCTCAGGCTAGCTGTGTTCCAATAAGGACTTTTGCTAATGGTGATACAGTTGATTTTCTTCTATGTGTTACATAGAATAAAGAAAGAACTAAAAGAATTCAAAGGAGAAAGATATCATTCACTGTTGGGGTGATAAAAATAGTTTTATGGTTTGATAAGAGGGTTTTAAAAAATAATTGAACTCAGTGTAATTCTGGGAAGACTGAAATGTAAACTTATGCATTTTAGAAAAAAATTAAGATTAAACAAAATATTTTCTTCTTAACATACAGTCAACCTAAAATTTTAATTAAGAAAGCATAATTTCCTGAGCAGAGCTATTAATTGATGTTTTATGTTTGAAGATTAGTCACAAAAGTAATGGAAATTGTTTTCTCTAATAAATATCTTGTTGTTGAGGTATAAGATACAAAAGAAAACAAAACATGCACTTGCTGCAATTTGGGGAACTCAAACATTCAGTCAATCTAGTCCATGTCCCTTTAGCTCAATCCTGGGTTTTTGGCAATGATTTCATTGCTGGTTCAAAGAAAATTAGAGAGTGAGAAGTCCATCTAGCAGGGCTCTGAGCTTGGAAACTCATCTAGGACAAATCAACAAAGCCTATGTCCAGAGCTTCCAGGACAGGATACTACTTCAGACACAATCTAGACTGGAGTGCAAAGCCAATTCTCTTGTGTAAGTGAAGAAAATAAAACATTTGCAGTTCTGAGGTACTAGGCTGACATAGATCACCAGTCTGTAAATTCTAAATAAGCAGCCAACAACTAAGGCAAATACACTATATAAAGGAGGAAAGAAAGAACACAGTCTAGATGACTGGTACCATAATGCTCCAAGTTTCCTAACATAAAAAAAAGTTAGAATACATATTCATAATTTTCCTGATAATACTTACTTATAACACTTCCCCTCAATTGGAAATTGTTTACAATTATTACAGGGAATTCCAAGGTGTTTGTCCAGTCTCTCTTTCTCAGCTAAAGTCACAAGTTTGCTAGAGTTCTTAAATTCCTCTAAAATAAGTTTTAATGGTGCAAATTCTTTCCTACACAGAGGACATTTCAACATGGAAGTGTTTGATATTGTATCCTGATAATTAGCTAAGATCTTCATGCATTTTATATGAATACTATTGCCACAGCCAAACCTGTTAGAAACAAAATACAAGGTTACCATTTGAACATGCAGTTATATATACCTACATAAATAAAATTTTCTCTGCTACCATATTTATTTCCCATAAAAATAGATTCTGATTTTCTAGATATAGCTTGATTACATACATAAGTACATACCTTATCTTATCTTATTCATCTAATCTAGCATCTTTAATTTAGTACATCAGAATTCCAAACAAATTTCCCCGTGCCAATGAAATGGTGGTAAAGATTTTGCATCATTAAAGTATTTTTCATTTGTAGAGTGAGAATGTATATAGTTTTAATAAAAAGGAAAATTATAACAATAATTATTACTTTTTAAATTAAAAGCATCACTGAGAGCAGGGATGTAGCCTTATTTTTCTAGAAATCATACAATATGTGATAGTACTCAACAAATGCCTGCTGAGAAAAATAATGTTTTGGGGAATAGTTAATAATTTTAAAATACTCAATAAAAACAGTGTTATGAAAAACTAAAATGTAGATTTTAGAAAAATTTGAGAAATAATCAGGAGAAAAAAAGAATGAAAAAGTTCAATAGCTAATGGTTTTCCATATTTTCCAAGTTCAACTTTATAGTGCCTTGAAAAATAGTTGAGTGACACTCTCAATAAACATTTGCGTTAAATTTTGAGTTATTTAGATTTAAAAATAGAAACAAAGAATTTTTATCATTTTAAAGTAAAATAATGTTTTACTTTCAGAGAACTCTTTGTAGCTACTCTAAATCGTGGCATTTATTCATGTTAAAACAAAAATATGAAAATTATTCTATTTTAATAACAAAATGAAAAGGGGAATAAAGTGGAGTTATGTTTTAATTCTCATTCTTTAAAATGTAGCCTAGATATATTCAGAATAAGAACAGGACCTCTCACAACATATATGTTAGGAAACAAAAAAAGACCAATTTAAATATAATTGTTTAAATAGATATTGTTTCTCTACCAGCATGTCTCAACATAATCAGTTACAAACATATTAAATTAGAATTTTTTTCTAAGTTTCTAGATACCTTCTTCCCCCCCACCCCCCCACCCTCCAAAAAATCACCTGCAAAAGGTGACAGGAAGCTTTTTCTCTAAAAGTGCTTCTTGACAAATAGGGCAGATATCATCTGAATCAATTTCCTTCTGTTTAATGTACCCGTCTTCTTCAATATGTACATTGTCATCATCTGTTCCTTTTTGAGGAGTTTGAACTTGATATATTCCCCGAAGCAAGTCACTGATTTCTCCTTCCATGAGACCTAACTGCAAAGCAGCTAGTGAAAAATCCCAAAGTATTAAAATTCAGTGGCAAAATTAGAGAAACAAAAATGTAACAACTTGTGCTAAAAGATAGCACATTATTTCAAATGTCAGAAAGACAGTTTTGGCTGAATTATTACACTGACCTTAACTACTTTTTTTGTACCACTTTCAGAGAAAAATAGTCAGAAAAGAATCATTTATAAAAAGAATGGAAGTTATCTCTTTTTTCTTACTAAAAAGAATCAGTGCAACTAGTGCATTATGAGTTCTGGATTAATTTTATGATAGTGTTTATCCTTGGATTAGTGTTATAATAATGTGTCATATTTTGATCTGTTCAGTTATAAGGCCAGCAGGATCAACATTCAGGAATATTAAAAAGGGGCATGAATACATAAAGATGAAGCAGGGATATTTGAGAAATGTAATTAACATTTGTTAAATGAATAAATAATAAGAAAGCAAGACTCAATTACTTGTGCCTGTTTTCCTGTCTGTTTCATGTTTCTATAAGAGTGTCTTGGTAGCCACATTGCTCACAGATTTGGTAAACATTTCTCAGGACAATTTGTTAGGAACTATATTGCCTGTACCCTTGGGATGTGCGGTCTTTGAATTCTGAATTTTCTCCATCCTGCTGTCTTTATAAGAAATTGTATTCTAAGTGCATATAGTTTTGACCAGGGCATCCTAGATTCCTTTATTCCCTGGCCCACCCCTATGCTTCTTTCTCTTTCCTTCTACTTAAACATGCAATAATATAAATACCAGATGTTATTTGTTCCCTTGAGTTCTGATATTCATTTTATATGTTCACTAATACATATAGATTAAACAATTATTTGCAAGAAATGAAAAGCTCAATTTCCTGGAAATTCAATTAAACACTAAAAATACTGAAAACGTCAGTTATGTTTCAATATAGGAATTTGTTCTTTGTCTGAGGTGGAGTGGTGAGTGAATGTAGGAGGGTATATTTTAATTAACCATTACTTTGGAGGATGAGGGCTATTTGACAAAGAGACATAGTAACATCTACTCCCTAAAAAAAAAAAATGGGGAGGAAAATGAAGAACAAAAGATTGTGCTTTTGAGAACAAAGATTCTTGAAAGTGGAGTAAATACAGAAACATAAAAGTTCGTAATAGAAGCTGGCCATAAACTATTCTATATAGTATAACATGAATTAGATAATAAAAGGGAGAAGTAAACTCTTCTGAAATTAATTTGGAAAAATTAATGCGTGAGACTATGAAAGAATATTCTTTTATAGAGAAGAGCAAGGCAGCTCGTCTGATCAGATATCATGGTGTATTATAAAAAAATTAAATAACAGAACTCACTAAATAATAGCCATTATGAAATACCTACACAGAGGACATTTCAACATGGAAGTGTTTGATATTGTATCCTGATAATTAGCTAAGATCTTCATGCATTTTATATGAATACTATTGCCACAGCCAAACCTGTTAGAAACAAAATACAAGGTTACCATTTGAACATGCAGTTATATATACCTACATAAATAAAATTTTCTCTGCTACCATATTTATTTCCCATAAAAATAGATTCTGATTTTCTAGATATAGCTTGATTACATACATAAGTACATACCTTATCTTATCTTATTCATCTAATCTAGCATCTTTAATTTAGTACATCAGAATTCCAAACAAATTTCCCCGTGCCAATGAAATGGTGGTAAAGATTTTGCATCATTAAAGTATTTTTCATTTGTAGAGTGAGAATGTATAAAGTTTTAATAAAAAGGAAAATTATAACAATAATTATTACTTTTTAAATTAAAAGCATCACTGAGAGCAGGGATGTAGCCTTATTTTTCTAGAAATCATACAATATGTGATAGTACTCAACAAATGCCTGCTGAGAAAAATAATGTTTTGGGGAATAGTTAATAATTTTAAAATACTCAATAAAAACAGTGTTATGAAAAACTAAAATGTAGATTTTAGAAAAATTTGAGAAATAATCAGGAGAAAAAAAGAATGAAAAAGTTCAATAGCTAATGGTTTTCCATATCTTCCAAGTTCAACTTTATAGTGCCTTGAAAAATAGTTGAGTGACACTCTCAATAAACATTTCCGTTAAATTTTGAGTTATTTAGATTTAAAAATAGAAACAAAGAATTTTTATCATTTTAAAGTAAAATAATGTTTTACTTTCAGAGAACTCTTTGTAGCTACTCTAAATCGTGGCATTTATTCATGTTAAAACAAAAATATGAAAATTATTCTATTTTAATAACAAAATGAAAAGGGGAATAAAGTGAAGTTATGTTTTAATTCTCATTCTTTAAAATGTAGCCTAGATATATTCAGAATAAGAACAGGACCTCTCACAATATATATGTTAGGAAACAAAAAAAGACCAATTTAAATATAATTGTTTAAATAGATATTGTTTCTCCACCAACATGTCTCAACATAATCAGTTACAAACATATTAAATTAGAATTTTTTTCTAAGTTTCTAGATACCTTCTTCCCCCCTACCCCCCAAAAAAATCACCTGCAAAAGGTGACAGGAAGCTTTTTCTCTAAAAGTGCTTCTTGACAAATAGGGCAGATATCATCTGAATCAATTTCCTTCTGTTTAATGTACCCGTCTTCTTCAATATGTACATTGTCATCATCTGTTCCTTTTTGAGGAGTTTGAACTTGATATATTCCCCGAAGCAAGTCACTGATTTCTCCTTCCATGAGACCTAACTGCAAAGCAGCTAGTGAAAAATCCCAAAGTATTAAAATTCAGTGGCAAAATTAGAGAAACAAAAATGTAACAACTTGTGCTAAAAGCACATTATTTCAAATGTCAGAAAGACAGTTTTGGCTGAATTATTACACTGACCTTAACCACTTTTTTTGTACCACTTTCAGAGAAAAATAGTCAGAAAAGAATCATTTATAAAAAGAATGGAAGTTATCTCTTTTTCCTTACTAAAAAGAATCAGTGCAACTAGTGCATTATGAGTTCTGGATTAATTTTATGATAGTGTTTATCCTTGGATTAGTGTTATAATAATGTGTCGCATTTTGATCTGTTCACTTATAAGGCCAGCAGGATCAACATTCAGGAATATTAAAAAGGGGCATGAATACATAAAGATGAAGCAGGGATATTTGAGAAATGTAATTAACATTTGTTAAATGAATAAATAATAAGAAAGCAAGACTCAATTACTTGTGCCTGTTTTCCTGTCTGTTTCATGTTTCTATAAGAGTGTCTTGGTAGCCACATTGCTCACAGATTTGGTAAACATTTCTCAGGACAATTTGTTAGGAACTATATTGCCTGTACCCTTGGGATGTGCAGTCTTTGAATTCTGAATTTTCTCCATCCTGCTGTCTTTATAAGAAATTGTATTCTAAGTGCATATAGTTTTGACCAGGGCATCCTAGATTCCTTTATTCCCTGGCCCACCCCTATGCTTCTTTCTCTTTCCTTCTACTTAAACATGCAATAATATAAATACCAGATGTTATTTGTTCCCTTGAGTTCTGATATTCATTTTATATGTTCACTAATACATATAGATTAAACAATTATTTGCAAGAAATGAAAAGCTCAATTTCCTGGAAATTCAATTAAACACTAAAAATACTGAAAACGTCAGTTATGTTTCAATATAGGAATTTGTTCTTTGTCTGAGGTGGAGTGGTGAGTGAATGTAGGAGGGTATATTTTAATTAACCATTACTTTGGAGGATGAGGGCTATTTGACAAAGAGACATAGTAACATCTACTCCCTAAAAAAAAAAATGGGGAGGAAAATGAAGAACAAAAGATTGTGCTTTTGAGAACAAAGATTCTTGAAAGTGGAGTAAATACAGAAACATAAAAGTTCGTAATAGAAGCTGGCCATAAACTATTCTATATAGTATAACATGAATTAGATAATAAAAGGGAGAAGTAAACTCTTCTGAAATTAATTTGGAAAAATTAATGCGTGAGACTATGAAAGAATATTCTTTTATAGAGAAGAGCAAGGCAGCTCGTCTGATCAGATATCATGGTGTATTATAAAAAAATTAAATAACAGAACTCACTAAATAATAGCCATTATGAAATAAGAATGAAAAAAACCACTATTCAATAGTTGTTATTGAAAGAACTGGTAGCAATAAGGAGAAATTTTAATTACTTTAAACCAAATACCAATCTCCAGCTTATACCAATGCAACTACACATGGATTCCACAATGAAGGATAAAAAGAAAATAGAAAAAACAATAGAAAAAAACCTCCCAAAGACTATTAATACTATAGAAGAAAGACAAGTATTGAAACGATACACATGAAAGGTAAAAATGGTCAGATTTAACAACTCAAAAAGTCTCTAATAAAATTTAATAAATAATAAAATTTAATAAAGCTATATAAAAAGAATTATGACATTAGGAAAACATTTGCAAAGAGAGGAAATCCCTATATTTAGGAAGAGTTTGTAGTTTTACCCCAATATATAAATAACCAAAGTTCACACAATTTACACACGAAGTACAAATAGTAAAAAAGGCAATGGAAGACATTCAATTTCATTAATATCAAAGAAAAGTGAGTTAAAATAAGAATGAGGTACAGACATAGAATAAAATCTAATAAATAAGCAATAATAAATAAATAGAATATGTTTTGTTTGGTTATGTTATTTCTTTTTGTATTTAAAAATGTTATTTCAAGGCACTCTAGATCTTTTAATGGTATGTTAGATGAATGGGAGAATGGAAACCATTTTCTTATTTTAGATATGAATAGATTACTAAAAACTTTGTATCTGGTATTTTTCCTACATTGTGAGACTTGGTCTTATTTTGTAGTATTATACAAATATTATTACCATTTCAAAATATTTCTATGTATCTTTATTGTTTTTGGAGACTAAAATTATTGTTCATGTCTTTCATTATATACTTAAGTAACATATAGTTAAATGTACCTAAAACATGAATTCAAAAAACAAAAGTAGCCGAAAACTGATATATTGTTGAAATTGTAAATCAGTAAAAGTATTTTAAAGAACAAGTTGGAAATATATATGGGTGGCAGACATAAAAATATTAATACTTAAATTATAAAATAAATAAGTAATGGGGATGTAATTTATAGCATGGTGACTATAGTAAATAATATCATACTATATATTTGAAAGTTGCTAAAAGAGATCTTAAAAATTCTAATCATAAGAAAAAAATTGTAACTGTGTCTAGTGATAGATGTTAACTAGACTTATTGCAGTAATTATTTTGTAATATATACAAATATCAAATCATTGTTGTACATCTGACATTAATATAATGCTATATATCAATATTAGTTATTGATGACTTTAATTGCAGAGATTACATAGCATTGAAAATATTTATAAAGTAACTATGATAAAAATGGAACACAAATTCCCACAGACTATTAGGTACACATAAATACAAAATCAAAAAGGAAAATAAAAAATAAAAAGCTTATTATATATTTGTGGTGAGAATTTTAAAATTTTTCCTTTAATATGGTTTTTATTTTATACATAAATATTTAATTTAAAAAAGGAACAGATGGCATTTACTAGACATTTAAAAGGAACTATTAGGTGATAAATCTAGGTTTTGCTGGAATATTGTTGGGTGATGGGAAAGACTATTCAGCATTCAAAAACTGATATAAAATTCCTGTGTAGGTCTTCAAAAATAAAAGAGAGTCCTAGGTTTCTAAGACTCAACACTAGGGTGCAAATAATTTTCCTAGATTCGTTTTAGAAAAGAATTTATAACAGACATTCGAACACTTCTCTTTTATTACTAGTAACCACCTACTCCAAATTTATGTACATACTTTACATAATCCTAATGAATAATTGTTTATAGCTTTCTTTGAATTACTTTAATTTTCATGCACATTTGTTCTAGCTTTCATTTAAATGATAAATTTCAAAGTCATTAAGACTTCTACTTTCTCCAAATATTTGTTTTCTCAATTTTGACTAATTAAAACTTATTTTAAATATAGAAGACATGGAAAATCTTGTATTTTAGTAGGAAGTATAAATTTAAAAAATTCATATACAGGGTTAATTTTAAACATTTAAAAAATTCCCTACTGTACACTGGTATTTATAAAAAGAATAAGACATAGTTTCTGCCTTTAAGTATAAAGGATAATACAATATAATTGATTCATGTGAAATTGCTATTTTATACATGAAAAAATCCAGATATTAGCAGTTCGTATGATTCAATTTATAAAAAGTACCTAGCAAAGCTAATTGACTAATATGCAGTATAGTAAATATTTGTTGAATAATTGAGTAGAGCTGCATTGTGCAATATGGTAGCCATTAAGCCATATGTGACTAGTGAGCACTTGAAATGAGGCTAGTGGGACTAAAAAACTGAATTTTTAATTTTGTTTCATTTAAATTTAAATGGAAAACCAATAATCTATAATTATTGGAAAATTTATAAGTTTGTAACATTTGGGCATTATGAGAATCTAATTTTTAACTAAATATTTTATAAAGTCTAAATGCAGATCAAGTATTTCCAATTAAAATATAATGTCTGAGTTGATATGCTGTCAGTGCAAAATACATACTACATTTTGAAGAGAGTATGAAAAAACACTAAAATATCTCAAAAGATTTAAACTGGATACATGTTGACATGATAATATTTTGATGTATTGTGTTAAATTCAAATATATTATTAAAATTATTTCTTGTTTCTTTTTACTTTTTGTAGTATGGTTACTAGAAAGTTACACATGTAGCTCATGTTATATTTTTCTTGGACAGCCCTAGTATACTTGAGAAAATGATATGGGGAATAGTGTAGAGAACAACTAAGACTTTGGAGAAGACATGAAAATTCACTTCAGGTGGATAAAATGAAGCAATAGATAAAACAAATATCTATGAAATTATACATTGTATATGAAGGGACTAAGAGAGGATGAAGTAGAGAGTAAGTGACATTTCAGAAGGAAACTTTTGTCTACAGTGTGAAGGAGGAAGCAACAAAGTGCAGGTGCTGGAAACAAGGGGGCCACAAAGAATAGTACTAAGGGCTGATGAAGGTTGAATAACAGTGAGAATGAGTATGGTGAGATAAGAACACTATTAAGAAGTAGGTAGGACATCAACATTAACAGGATTTGTTTATAAGAGAAGTAATAAATATATGAGAGAAGAAAATGGGAGAGGAAAACTCAAAGAGAATCCCAAGGTATCTAGCTTTGGAGACTAAAGAAGAAGGAAAGTCAATATTTGAGGTAAGGAATACAAAAGGGAACACATAAGGGGGATATTTAGTATTTAAAATTCCTGTAGGACCTCCAAAATTGAGCTTCCCAGAAGGTAGCTGGAAATACTGGTCTGTTGATAAGATGTGGAAATCACTGGTATAGAAATAACAGCTGGAGACATAAAAACTGGGAGACATTTCTGAGAGAATGTATAGAGTGAGAAAAGAGTAAAAAAGAAAAATCCCTGTGAAATACTAATAATAATTTATTATCTAGTATAACTTTTAAATGTCTACTATGAGTTCACTTATAAATAATAGTTGGGGGGAAATGAACTCACCTAAATAGAACCGATACTCTTTGAATTTTAAAAAACTTGAAAATTATCACTTTAATTCTTTATGATTATTATGAACATTTATTAACAAATTTTAAGATGCTGTTGCTGTTCTTCAGGGAACACTTCCATAATGACAGCATCTTTATTACAAAATGTACAAATCTAAATGACCTGTAATAAATTATTTTTCTCTCTCTTTTATTTTTGAGGACTCTAGAACTTAAAGTTACACAACTGTACTCCCAGCTTTAAACTCAATTGTAGTAGTGACTTAAAAACTACTGTACTCTAAAAAATATACTTTTTTTGCATAAAAATTTCAGCCACAAGCATTTTTGAATGAAATTATGTGTCATGTCAACGTTTATTTCTGGGATCTAAAAAATTACATTTGTTATTTTTCTCATAATAAAAATAATTTAGATATAGAAAGTACTGTGAATCTTTGCTTAGAAAACGAGAGAATTTTTTTCTACTTCATAACTAGCCATTGTTTCACCTCTTTTTTTTATTAAGTGTCTCTGAATCTGAACATGGTATATAAAGTTACATTTGTTTTTTATTAAATAGGAAGAAACATGTTCTAATTGTCTTAAGTGTAAAAAACTGGGCTACAAATGGTTGTCAAATTGTCTAGAAAAATAACTGTCTACATTTAGAACATGTCTAAATAAAAAATTATTAAACTTGTTAACTTCATATTAGTAAAAAACAAAAAAACAAAACAAAACATATAACTTACATTCATGATTCCTTGGAAGCTTGAATTTTTTCAACAAGATCCTATTATTCACAAGAGAAAAAACAAAACATTTATTTTGACATAACTTCAAAAGATATATTATTTTAATTTTAGAATAGGAATAGCATTATAGAATTTATATTGCTGAATGTGTAGGGATGAACTTAAAACCTTTACCAGTTTTCTGTTAAAATAGTAGTTAAATTTATGTTTTACAATAAGCATATGTGAAAAAAATTATGATAAATGGAAATAACACATTTGCGGTAAAGAGATTTGCAAGAGAGTCCATGAATTTATGACATAAAGTCTTCATAGAGCGAAGTTAGTGAGGGAATTTAGGTATTCATGAACTTTAACTTTTCT
>NW_011888783.1:6357428-6365486 GCF_000151845.1 Pteropus vampyrus | reverse complement strand
GTTGTACATAATGAGAATCTAAAACTTGATTTTTTTCTTATTAAAAACATTAACATTCAGAACATGTAGAGGTGATAGTGTTTTCCAACTTAAATCTTAATTTTTGTAATGAAATAAAATACCTAAACGTATATGGATAAGCTATGACCATTTTATCTTAATATTTTTCCAAACCAAATTTCTTTAGTTTTGCAGTATTCAAACCACGAAAAGGCAAAATATGTAATATAACAAGATGTTCCTTTGTGAAGGATCTCCATTACAAAGTCACTTACCAGCATATATGCTTACAAAGTTCCCCTCCTTTCTGAAATGTGGAACAGTTACAAACATGAGGATTTCCTAGAAAAACCTTTAAAAGAAAAATGCATACTTAAAAAATACTCCAGTTAATTTTTAGAGTAAAACTAAATTGATAGGTAATTAGATTAAAAGAGATTTCAAGAGGTAATTTAGTTTAGATGATTCTAAAAGTTTGAATATAATTACTGGGACTTCTTATTTCTTGACACCAGTATGGTTTTTCACTTCCATATCTTTGCCTTAGTTATCAACTTGTATTGTCAATTATGATTGTTTCTAAGTGACCTATATTCAGACAAGTGAAAAGAAATCTAACTTTAAAAGCTTTAAAAAAATCCGTAAATTTTTTACTAAAAGGAAATTTTACCTTGTAATGAAGCTAAAGACCTTTGTAGGGTAGCTCATCTTGGAGTGATATTTGTTTTGTGCACTTGAATTGGTAAGTTTATTCAATGTTATTCAAGAAGACTAATTTTATCCATCAAGTGTAAACTATTTATTAAATACAGTAAGTGTTGTAAGCAACAAAGTAAAAAAGGGATGTCTTAAATAAGCACAGTTAGTAATCTGTATTCAGCATTTAAAATGCATGACACCGAATTAAAAATTTCCAAGTCAATTCAAGGGAGGTAGTGCGATGGCTGGTTTTCGAGGGGTGAAAGTAGAATATGCAAATATGAAATATCTGTGGTCTTTGAGCAAAAGTTTAAAAGAAATTGTTAAGACCTTTCCAAGTCATCACCATTTAAATGATACTTTATAAAAGAGTCTTGTTATAGTGTGAGTGACTAAAAAGAAAAACCGATTTTATATATTAAGCAAATATATACAGTAAACAGTCTAGAATTTTCATTTCGTTTTAGTTACAATGGTAGTGACGGCTAACAACGGATCCAAGAACGCACGTAACGTAAACCACACATTCATATAAAACGTCTCATTTTTTTCAAGCCCAAAGATAAAGGGCCATCATCTTAGAACAGTTGGATGCAATTTTGAGTCCTAAACTCCAGTAGTGAAACTTTTATAACAAATACTATTTCTGTCTGCAATTTGCACACCCGTAGAGACCGGAACACTTGCAGGTAGGGTGCAGCAGCGAGTAGCCGCAGGGTTTGCGAGGGTGGCTAGACAAAGTGTGTGTGTGTGTGTGTTGGGGGTGGGGGGGGCCCGAGGAGCTGCCGGCCCTGCGGGAGCCGAGGCGATAGTTACTCGGAAATCCTTGTTTTCCGGCTCCTCCTCCCTCAGCAGGAAGCCGGTAGGACCTATCTCTCTTAGGAGGTAGATGCTGCTGCTCAGCGCCTGGTCTTGTTGACAGCTGAGGCGGTCGCTCAAGTGTCTTCGCCTTTCAGAGGCCTTAGAGCCTCGGCGAAGCATCCTGTCTGGGTGTGGGCAATGGCGGCCCCTCAACGAGGCCCTCGGAGCCGCCCGCCGGTCTCCATGACAACCGCGTGCACGCCGGTTGCCATCGTGACGGTTATAGAGATCTGCGGTGTCCCGGCGTGCCTTGCGCAGTTAGAGCTGGCGACAAAGGTGCGATCGAGTGTCGGTTTCGCAACTGGCACCAGTCTCCAGTCCTTGTTGAAGCAGAACCCTGACTGAGGAGTGTTTCCAATAACCAACTGGCCGATTTAAAAACTGGCGGCCGAAGGCATAGCTGTCAAATCTCTCGCGTTCCTTCAGCTGGTTCTTCGCAGGCAGGGCGGCTGAATTCTGGTGTGTGAGGACAGTCGTACAACCTGGTTTCAGTTTGGGCTCTGGATGCTAAAATTATCCTGTTTCTTAATTTTTTTTTTTTTTTTTATCTTAAAGCCAAGAGTGATTGTTGACATTCAACAATATTTTACAAACATTTCCCAATTGCTTGCTATGTGCGTATTCTGAGCGAGTCGCTGGGGAGAAGATCAAAGATGTAGAAGACAGGAATCTAACCTAGGAAGCAAGATTCTTAAGTCAGAATGTGTGTGTGTGTGTGTGTGTGTTGGGGGGTCTTAAAGTGAGGGGAGCATCTCTAAATTGCATGTTTCGGTAAGGATGGATGTTGAGGGGGAGCGTGGAATCCATTGACTCTATGCCTTCCAAATTTACAAATCCCTATTTAAGGAATAAGATTTTCAAGGTATGCAATACTGTCCCAATACTTCGAATTGTGTATGAGCTTTGTTATTACATTCTAGGGTGAGAGCTGTAATACATTATGAGTCAAGTAAAGTAGCTGGATTGGAATCTCTCTAAGAAACTGGAATCAGGAAATAGCCACCTGGTAACATAAAGTTGGAGGCTATTTGTCCTGTATTGTCATGGGTGGAAGCCACAGCTAGATTTTGTCAAGAGCAAGAGAGAAAATGGCCAAAAGGCCATGATATGAAAGAAGATGATGGTGACGACAGCTTTCACATGTGAGATATCCAAATAAACACCATCCAGTCCTAGTCTTAAGGTTTTAATTTACTAAATTTTATTTCTACTCTCCTACTCTGACTAATAACTAACATGTATACTACCATACTCCCAATTTTACAAAGTAAGACCTTATACATTAGGAAAAACCTCATATTGAAACCAGAAGAAATTATACATTGAGTTCACTTAATATTTTTAATTAAAAACTCAAAATTAATGACAATCTACACTTTATAACAAGATGAGTAAGGTTTCAGAGTGAAGGCACTTTATTCACCACCATTCCCTCCCTCCCTCTCTCTTCATATATGTGTATATGTATATGTATATACATATGTGTATATAGAATATATATCTCATATATCTCCATATATAATATAGCTCCATATATATTATATAGAAAGTATATGGAATTCTTTAAGAATTACTTTGAAGAGAGCTTTAAAAAACAAAAGCAAATAATTGGTAAAACTGTTGTATTTTACTTATAATTAGATAATGATACTCCATGTGTAAGTGATAAACATCATTTTCAGAAAGGTCACATGTTTAAGACACAATAGCCGTATGTAAATTGAATATGGTTCATAAATTCCAGTTTGGAGGATGATAAAAGTAGCAATATTCATGCTTTCATGGAAATTAAAAAGAGAAAGCACAGATTGCTAGACAGAACTTCAGTCTAGCTGTAAGACATTTGTTTTTGTATCTGTCAATTAAGTCTTTAAAAACATTATTATAGCCAGGCGACTATCCCACATGTCTGCTTCATCTCTTAAGAGTGTGTAACAGGGGTAATAGTTTGCAAATATTAAATTAGGGAATTAAATTTCTCTCTTAAATTCACAATGTTCCTCTCCAAGTTATATTTTGAAGCATATTGCCCCAGGGAAGAGGAAAGTGGTTAGAGCTAGAATCAAGTCATTGATAAGCTTTGCATTTCATAAATTATCTCTTAGCCCCTTTAGCAATACAATTTAGTTGTGAAAGACAAGAATCAACAAATTACTATAGTTCCAGATTAAGATATAAAACCTGAGCCTAGACTATTGGACCTTGGAATTGTCTGGGAGAATGGCCTGAGGAGATGGGAAGAAGAGCAGCTGAAGTCAGTGAAAGAAGTAAACTGCCAATCTCATTTGAGTGTGTGTGTATTGGAGTGAGGGTGGGAGTTTGTGGAGGGATTGATTGAAACACAGAAATGGATTTGGGAAGACTGAGAACACCTGGGGGGTGTGTGTGTGTGTGTGTGTGTGTGGAGATTGCTTATATTTGGCTTGGTGCCCTGTCTAACGCATGGTAAGCGATGTGCAGAGGTCCAGTGGAAGAAAGACAGGTAAGTGAACTGCATATAATACCTCGATTCTCAAGGATCAAAGATATCCAATAAATATAGGAGTTTATGTTTACCTCTAGAGAATGGACAAGAAAGAAAGGCAATGTGTGTCTGACAAAGAGGATGCAGAACTCAATGACTTCAAGACTGGAGGAAACAGAACCAAAGACTCCAGTGGGAGGCACCAACATGACACCTTCTATTAAAAAAAAAAAAAAATCAAATAGGGCCAGTTACAACTCAGTGGTCACCAACAGGGAGTATTTCAGACTGGCTACACTGCAGAAGTGACCAGCAAGAATCCAGGGAGCATTGTGTAAATTCAAGGTCCTCATCTTTTGTCATCAGACGTATGGTTATTTTAAGCTTTCATTTCCTCATGCACTCAAATACTTTTTTTGGAGAGAAATAGTGGATGGGTAGAAATATGAAATGCTAATAAATGACTTAATAAATGACTAAGGCAGCCTTAACATTCCTCTCAGCTGTCTAAATTTTAGACAAGTTTCTTCCAATTTTAAATTCCTGAACTCTCTTTTCTTAGAGCATTTACTTTAAAAAACTTTTGATTGTAAATTCTCTGTCCCTTTGAGATGTAAATCTTGCCAGTTTTATAACCTAGTAATGTCTTTCTCAAGAATTTGAAATAGAGTCATCAAGAAAAATATTGCCCCTATCTTCCAGTCTTTGTGGCAGTGTGGAGCCTAATTTTCATAGTCACCAATTAGCAAACACAGATGGCCTAATCACATTGTCCTCTAGTATATTTCCACCGGCCCTCCTCAGGCTTCAAAATTCCCACCTTTTTTTTCAGTATAGTTGAGGTCAATCTTCCTACTGGAATCATCTTGAATGAAGTCTTTCTTGCCTGTTTAATTTGGTCCAGTGAAATTTTTCTTTGGCAATAGATACATTTAAGTAAAAAGATTTTAATTATTAAATCAGACTAAACTTAGTTTACTAAGTTGTTCCCCCATCTTTCTCGTGATCAAGGGGAGTGGTGACTAGAAAAGGTGATTGGATCAAACATACTTCAATTTTTTGCACATCCAAGTATAACATAAATAAACTTGCAAACCACTGTGAGTGCGATTAGAACACCTTAGTGATTTATGAGTGTGATTTAGTTTAAGATGCCAGAGTAGATATGTCAGCTCCTCTTTCATCTGAAGAGATTATGAAAATAATAATAAAAAAATAAAACTTCTGATATTGAAGAGAACTAGAGAGAGCTGAGAAAGGCAGAATTCTAAGAATGACCCCAATGACCTTTGCCCTTGTATAATTCCCTCTCCGTGAATGTCATGTTACAAGACCAAAACACTTTACAGATGCAATTAATGTTACTAATCAGTTAATTGAGTTAATTAAAAGGAGATAATTTGGGTCATCCTAATTTAATCATACAAGTCCTTTTAAAGAATCAACTAATCAATCAAGCAGAGAGTTTTCTTTGGTGACAGTAGGAGAGGTCAGAATTGAAGCATGAATCTCTTGTTAGCCTTTAAGATGGAGGGGGCCATTTGACTAGGAATTCTGGGAGCCTCTGGAAGAAGAGAGCAGCCTCTGGCTAACAGTTAGAAAGGAAATGAACACCTTAGACCTATAGCAACAGGAACTAGATTTGCCAGCATCTTGAATAAGGTTGAAATCAGATTCTTCCCCAGAGCTCCAGATGAGAGTACAAACTGCCTAATATCTTGATTTTAGCCTTATACCCTGATCAAAGAACCCATTCAGGCTTGCCTCAACTTTTGACCTGAGAGCTAATAAAAAGATTTTAAACCACTAAGTTTGTGGTAATTATTTACACAGTAATAGAAAATGAAGATGGGGCCATTGGCAAATTTTGACAAACTGCTAGCAGAACAAACATGGATGGAAAGTGCTGAAGAAAGGGAGAATAAGTGAAGGTATGAACACAGAGCAGTTTACTCCTTGTTATCTGTCAGCATTGGATTGGACAAGAGAATCACTCTGGCTGGTTCTAAGAATAAAGGGATTTATTATAGGATATGTTAGCTCACAGAATGTCTAGAAAGGCCATAGTACCAAACTTTGACCCTAAAGTGAGGCACTCAGGAAAACTGCTCACTCATATCTGAGATTTTTCCAGAGGAAATCCCTGTAAGTCGCTCAAGAAGCTAGGGATTAGACATCAGTGCCTCCACTATCGTTGCTGCAGAAAAACCAAAAACTTTATAACTGTAATTACTAGTTGGGCTGTGTGGTCTCAAGAACTTTACTTCTGCCTTTCAAGTCTTGGCAAAAGCTAGCCATGTGTTTACAATCTAGAGATTAAAAAAAAAAAAAAAAGGGAAGTACAGAAAGGTAGTAGTAAACTGGAGAACTACCAAAATGGGTAAGGGGAGAGATTAAAATAATTTGGCTAGCCAAAAGGAACAATCAGAGAATAAGAAAGAGCTTTTTGGTTTTGAAAATGATTGTCAAATTAAAAATTTCAGTAGAAGTTTTAAAAGATGAAGTCAATGATCCAGAATATAGAGCAAAAAATAAGCAAGATGCAAAATATTAAAAGGAAAGAGAAGATGGGCAATTCAGACTATTAAGATTTCCAAGGGACAGAATGAAGATGAGAAAATTATTTTAAAAGTAATAGAAAATAAAAACTTCCTATAACAAAGAGGAACACTTACTTTCAAGTGGAAAGAGCTTATCAAATGCTGAGTAGGATGAATGAATAATGATTCATACCATATCTAGATGTGTGATTAATACATTTTAGAGCATTGAAGAGAACAAAAAAAACCTGTTTACAGAATGAAAAAAATAAGTACAAAGAGGCAAAAATTAGATAAGCACCAAAGTTTTCATTTGTGTCAGGGGATGCTAAAAGACTTGGAGAAGTTCTGAGAGAAAATGGCATTGACACTAGCATTTTATACCTTGCTGTTATCAAACAAATGTAAGGCCAGAGGTTTTAGAAAGCTTATCTCATGCAGTAAAGGCACTAGAGGATATATATCAGCAAAACCAGTTGTTTAATTTCATATTTATGTATTTTTTAATTGTTTATATTTAAATAGTTCCTATTAATCAACATCTGTCTTTTTATATTCTCTTTATTTAGTTGATTTATTTATTTGGTTTGAGTGGCTTCTCAAATACTTTTTGTAGGAAGAGAATGTGAATAGTATACTTTCTGTAGTTTCTAACCAAAATTGTTTTAAAATTGCTTTCACAAGTGAATGACAATTTGGCTGGTTACAAAATACTTGAATAAAAATTTTTCTCCGCCAACTCTAAAGATATTGTTATATATTCTGCAGGTGATCCATGATATAGAGGGTATAAGTCTAAGACCAACCTAACTTTTCATCTGTCATGTAATAGTAACATTTTTATTCTTGAAGCTTAAAAATTCTTAATATGCAACACTTCAACAAGGATTGTTCCATGAGTTTTTTATTGAAATTTCCTGGCACTTGGTCAACTCAGTGTTTTAGTCAATGACATTAGGGATTATTGCTTCTGTTCTATTGCTTCAGATTCTGTTTAAGGAGCTAAAATATATGCATTTTGTATCTGATTTTATTTGCTTGTTTTTGATCATTTTTATCTATTTACTCTTTTATCATTTTTCCTCAATCTTTCATTCTACCTCTGGGAAAGCTTTTCATATCTTCCCTCTTCATCATAAATATTTCATTTTTCAAACAGTTCTTTTATCTCAGCCACTTCTAAGATTGCACAGAGTTATCTTATCACCCTTAATTTTATTATTTTTTCATAAAACCATGAGACCATGTTTTAGTATTAATTTTACGAAGCATTAAAACAGATGCTATCTAATATTTACAATTTCCTTTTTTAAAAGCATATACTTCCTCTACCTCTTGGGAGGTATACTTCTTTTGTTGATCTTTTCTAAGTTGCCTCATTCTCTTTATTCATCCTCGATGGTGGTAATATCTTCTAGACTTGGTGTTGGCCCCTAATAGCACAAGTGGAATCTTCTTGTTTTGTCTCGATGTCAACTTGGAATTGTTAGACTC
>NW_011888783.1:6345675-6355813 GCF_000151845.1 Pteropus vampyrus | reverse complement strand
TGAAATTCTCAGAGTAGAGCCAATAATATTATAAATAGAAAAATATTATATTCCCTAAGCAAAAGGGAACAGAAATTTGTGTGTGTATCTATGTGTGTATATGTGTTTTCAGATTCAGCAAGAAAATATGGTACTTTGACTTAACCGTTGTGGGAAATCTAAAAGTATGATGATGCCCTGGATCAAATATCTATGTGGATATCATCCTATATTTTTGATTTCTAAAAGTTGCTTTCTGAACTCCACTGGTGTAGTTCTAGATAGGTATAATCAATGTTAGCATATGTAAGCTAAAGGAAAAAAAGGGGGAGTCTACTGTACACCCATGTCTACTTCTCAGTGACTCTCCTTTCTGAAGAAAGGAAGAGTTTTCTCTAGGGAATCTGCCCAGCCCAAGATGAAAGACCTTTACGTTAACAATAGCGGCTCCCCAGTGAGGTTGACATGTCTGGCTAGGTTACTTGCAGTGATGCTTTCAGTCAGCAAGTCCCACTTGCATACTCAGAGTTTCCAACTGGGGTTTTCCATTATCAACTCTTAAATATGAGCTAGTAACCAAAAATTAAAAAAACAAAAAAGACCTTTAACATAAAAAATAGAGATCAAATAACTAAAAGCAAAAAACTTTGAGGAAGAAACAAAGATTCAGCAGGGACAAGAAAACAAAAAATTTTGCATAATCTTCTCAGAGAGATAAGTTTACTGAAACCATAAAAAAGAACAGAATGCTATAATTAAGAAATATTAAGACAACAGATAAGAACCTTTAAAGTACAACACAAGAAAACTCAAGAAGATTCTAAGAGCTGAGGAAATCTTCCTTCCAAATAAAACAAACCTAACAAAACAACAACAAAGCTACCACCAAATAAGTACCACCACCAGCAACAAAAAACAAGGAGAATTTAAGTGAGAAAATAATATTGATAGTACAAGAGATCTAATAATTAATAGAAGTTCTAGAAAAAGGCCAAAGAAAAGAAAGAAAAAAACATTAATAAAATAATTCAAAATTTTTTCTGGAACTGAAAGGCATGAGTTGACCAATTGAAAAGGGCTCAACAAGCGTATCACTTCTGATGAGGTGGGTGTATATGTTAGGCACTGAACAACTCCAAGGGCAACCCGTGTGCATGACAGGAGTTGTGCAGTGCATACCTGTGTGCTGTATGTGGTGGCCCTGAGTGCCCAGTACCAAGGCCCATGATAGTAAAATGTCCTCAGAAAGCTACTGGAATATGTGCTCCCCCAAAACACAGATGTAAGCTAAGAAAAAGAGAGACACGGTACACAATTTAACAAGAGTTATGGGTGGAGGGAATCCCAGGACAATAACTGTACACAAAGACTACATGAAAAACAGTCCAGACTGGAGTAGTTCAGAAGACTACAGATTTGCTTTTTTAAGAAGATGGAATTGATAGAATGTGATGTGTCTAAAAGTTTCAAAAGGACTTTGGGGTATGTTTTTCAGAGTTTCTTCTTGAATCGGTGATAGAGATAGAAAATTCACCTGTTGCTGTTACGTATGAGATGTCTTTAGATGACCAATTGTCCTGGTTTTCCTGGGCCTGAGGGGGGCGCCCGGGAAGCAGGATTTTCAATACTAAACCCTGTAAAATCGTGGGCAAACCAGCACAACTGAGGATCAAAAATGCTGGAAATTTAACATCCTTGGAGAGATTAATGGGAAATGGTAACTGGTAGATAAGTTGTTTTCCTGCTTCCATTCCAAACTGTCCTGAAACAGACTCCAAAGATGGTCCTGCAAGATGCAGCAATCGGCTGTCTTTGATACCAAGCCAGGATCAGTTCAGTAACTCACTCCCTCATACTTGCCTGCACTATTTCCCTGCTTTCCTTTATTCCTGCATCCTGGGTTTTCACCCCCAAGTAAAATACTGGCCTATAAGTTTTACCTCGGGTTCTGTTTCCTAGGGAACCCAGGCTTAGAGGCAACCAAACACTGCCTCAACAATTATTAGTTCTAGGAGTAAAAATATTGTACAGAAATGTAAAACATAATCATAGTTTACTATATAGCTTTTTTTCTAATAAATGTTTATATATTTGTGATATTTTAACACATTGAATAGTGACCTAACTAAAAGTATGATGGAACTCTTTTGTGAGAATGAGAGAATGAGAGAATGTGTGGGGTTGGATAGGGTGAGAACAAGTTAAACTCTTAACTTCCCTAGTGGAAAATAAATAGAAAAATAAGACATCTATTGAAGATACAGAAATAAAAATGAAAGGAATTGACTAGAATAATTTAAAGTATTTGCTTCTGGGGAAGGAGAAATGAGTATGGGGGAGCAGAGACCAGTTTTTTTTGTCTTAATAAAGATTAATTCTTGAAACTAAATTTATTTAAAAGTTCCTTTAAAATTTTTATTAAATAAAATTTACAGCTACTTTTAAATATTCTAATTTTTATACAATTTGGTGAAGCATTATTATCTGAGATCCAATAGCAGCACCTACTATCAATTGCTTTCACGTAATTTCTTACTAACTTGGCCCCCAAACTATATTGTCTTTTGGAGTATATTTATGATATGTGTATCCTGTGTGTTGTGTGTGTGGGTGTGTGTGTGCGTGTGTGTGCGTGTGCGCATGTATTTAGTCTACAGGTTAATTTAAGCATGAGAAGCTTAAAAATGTAGAAACAGCACTGGATCCTGTTTTATTCCACTAGATGTCAGCATTGCATCATAAATAATTGGGTGAACAATTATTAAATCATTGCTTATTCATAAACATGTTTTTGTTTATCTTTCCAAGGATAATGGCAGGAAATTTAGATTTAATAATGTAATCAGCTCATGTATTATAATGATTATTGTCTACCCAAGTATTCATTTCTATTTTACCTATTCAAATTAATATCTGCTGCTTAAATTAGTTAAGCTACATCAAGAGAATAGAAAAAGAAAGTCATACACAGGAATGACATTAATGGGGATGTTTCCTGCATCTGTATTTTGAGTTTTCAGTCAGTGGCTTATTTCTTCAATAGGTTATGAAAGACATTTGGCTAATAGAGAAGATCAAAAGCACGACATTTTCCCCTCTGTTATCTGGTTTATAAATATGCTTTAAAGGATATGAGCAATAATTGACTAGCTTAGTGTCATACTAACTGACAAGCTTTCTTGTCAAAAAGATGTGTTGGGTAATTCATAAGTTAGATATTTTTAACTTATTTTTTCCCCTCTGCTACCTGATGTAGTATCACATGGGCTTTGACTTTGCATTGATTTGACCCTGACTCATCTGAATATCAGCTTCATCTTACATTAAACAGTGAAAATGTGTCTTAGGTCATATCTTTATAGGCCAAAAATAGCTAAATAGTTGTGAGTTATTTCACACTGAGTTCTGTTTTCCTTAGTATGCAAAAATTTTGTCATTTTGCACAATACAACTGTTACATTTTAAAGAAAAAAATGACATGATGAAGTATTTGTCATATAACGATACATAAAAATTTATTAAAGTGTGCTGTCTTGGGCACTTGTTTTTAATGTAGTCAACATTTTAATAAGTTTTCAGCCACAGGGGGTAGGGCAATGTATTCTGATTTTAAATGAAGTATTATAAATCTCTCATTAATTAGTTAATTCATGTTTATAATCTTGTAATTTTTCCTTGGAAAATTCCCTCAGAACTCACAGGAAATTCCACTCCTCCATGCTATTCTTCATATCAAAAGACTTATTTTCAGTGTTAATTCACTCATAATATTAATTACATAATGAAAAGCCAATATCAAATAATATAAACTGTAGAAATTTAGTGATATTAACTTATTCCATACTATAGGGAAAGTATATAGACAAATGTTAGGTAAATTGATGTCCCTAAAAGGCTTTTTTTTTTTTTTTTTGCAAAACAATCTTTTAAAAATTTAGATTGAAGAAATTTTATGTTACAACTCTAAAATGGAGGATGAATATACACACATATCTGAAAATACAAGAAATAGTCTAGCTTTATCTTCTATTCATTATTATTAGAATGATATCTGGAACATAATAGATGTGCAATAACTTTGTTAAAAGGATAAGTAAATAGAGAAGATATATATGTTAGAGGATTGCTTAATAAGACTTGGTCACTTATGAAAGCAGAAGGTCGACAAATTGAGAAATATTCTTGGAGTTTTCTGATTTAGAAGGCTTGATGGTGGCTTTCATTAACATTTGATACTACAGGAGGAGGCACAAGTTTCTCAGGAAAGATATATTCAGATTTTGCCATTTTAAGACAATGTAAGCAGACAGCAAAGTAAAGCTTTCTTACAAGCATTGGCTGTAAAGCACATGCATTAAGTGGAAATGTTTGAGCTGAAGATACAGAAGTTATCATGATGCAGAAAGAGTCAGAGAAGTGGATTACATTATCTGGCAGAGATGTTCAATAAGTAGAGAAAAAGGCCAATGGCAGAAACCTTGCAGAAGAACATTATAGGATTGGCAGTAAAAAAGGGTCTTGGAAAGCAAGGAAGGAGTAAAATGGTAGATATAGAGAGTAGTGAATATCAAGAAAAATTGAGCAGTGACCAGGGTCAAATGCTGTAAAAAGTCCAGCCATTTGAGCAATAAAAGAAGTTTATAGATTTGTAAATTAGGAAATAGTGACTCTTAAATGAGCTGGTTCAGTGGAATTATGAGAATGATACTGCTTACAGTATGATTGAGGAGTAAGTAGGAGGTGAGAAAGTGAAGAGTGATTATAGATTATAGACTATATTTTGGTGGAATACAGATATTCAAAGAAAGGGAGCAAGAGAATGTGGCACTCAATATTTGTTGAAACCACTGACCCAAAGTGGAATTTTATGGGACTGTGGATCAACAGTCTTCAAACTGAAGTATTTGTACTTCTTGAAGCACACAAAGATGTTACAAAGTACAGGAGCTTGGAACAATTTTAAAAAGAGTCGATGTCCAGATCCTCAACTGCAATATTTACTTTTCCTAACATTAATTGGCCTGAGAACTTTGGTTAAAACATCATGCTTCTCTTCTTTCCCCATTTTCCTTTTGCAACCATACTTCTCTCACTTTAGAAAACAAAATCATATCTCACATCCGATCTGGTGTTCATCACCCCAGAGTGTGAGAAATCACTGGAATACCAAATAAAAAACAATTTTGTAATGATGACAAGAAAGTGACTGTCTCTAATGGCTCAGAAACAAATCCTTCTGAAGGCATTTGAGAAACAAAGGCATTTGAAACCCCTTTACGTTTCTAATTCTTTGCTTTCAAAATAATTGAAAGAGCTGATACATCAGTAAAATATATTTTTTCATAATAGAGCAATATATGATTTTTGGCATATAACGAAAGCAGTTCAAATAGTTGAGTTATATTGCAAATATCAAAACTTCCATTCCTATCTGTTCGATCCCACATGGTTATGTGAACAATTTTGCTCAGTATTTATAAAAACAACAGCAAAGAAGGAATTAAGTCCATGCTTAACACTATCTTCTACCATAGGTAATATTTATTAATTGTTACATAAACTAATTTAAAAACAGAATAAAACAATGAAAAAGAATTCCCATGGGTTCAAAGGAATTTGTTGAGAAAGAAAAGAGCATTCACAGTTTAGTGGTGAAACAGTGTTGAGCACTATGGGAATGAGAGCATATGAAAGGAGAGATCGCTAAGGGGCTCGAATTTTTTGCTGGACTGAATAAACAGAAACAGATGGGATTAATGCCTCCAGGTTTGAAGGTTCTAAGTAGAGGCAGGCAGAGGCCTCAGGTGATATCTGCTGTTCATGAAGCCAAATCTCTGTGACTAGTTTTTCCTCCGCATTTGAGATTTTGAGGAAGGTATCAGAGACAATGACTGTGATTAGATAAACCCTGAAAACCCACCCATCATGTGGTGTGAGGAGATTCAATACATCTAAGAAGACTCACTTCTTATGGAATAAGAGCTTGACTTTTTTTCTTCAATGCAGTATTCTCAATGCTTAGAATCCTGCCCGGCATAATGTGCTCAAATATTTACTCCTGAATGAATTGACAGTGGTTGGGGATAGCTAAGACTCCTGAGTCCTCACTTAGTGGAACTAATTTGAGTTGTCAATTTTAATGAGGGCTATTTAAATTTATATATAATTTATTCATTCCATATAGAGTGGAACAAAAATAGGTTCCAATTACATATTTATTTTTATAAAATTCAGTTTAAAGTTCTCTTCCAAATAAATCTCATATCTTTTTTATTAGCTAAAAGAAAGGATAAAAGTGCTACATATTACCAAAAAACATATAATTCAAATTATAGTGTTATTAAATTACATCTATATACCATAATTAAATTATTTATTTATTGCAGTATGTATTAAAGTAGAGTATTTGGGTGTTTAGATGATAGTAGAGAATGGGCTAAAACTATTCCGACATGGAGTCATAGAGTTGAAAATGTCACAGATTTAGCTTTTAATAAGTTAGAATGTCATGTAAAATAAGAAGACTAGCAATAATTTCCAAATGACATTCTTGGGAACATGGGATGACTTTGAAGTTGAGAAATATTTTTAGGTGAAAAGTCTTGATGATATTTCTGTCAATTAAAATGACTACAATTAACAGTTTTAGTCCAGAGTTATTTAACAGAAACTCGACTTTAATTAGTTTTACAGACTTTACAGACTTTAAACAGTTTTAGTCCAGAGTTATTTAACAGAAACTCGACTTTAATTAGGATTACAGAAACTCACCTTTAATTAGTTTTTACCAGAAGTCGGAATTTATTGGCCTATAAAAGTGGGAAGCCCCAGATACATGTAGCTTTAGCATAGCTGGATGCAGGAGCTTAAATAATATCATCAATATCCCCTCCTCCCCCATCCTTTCTCTCCTCTCTTGGAATTGTTTCCTTATGTGTTGCATTTATTTTTAGGCAGATTTTCCCCATTTGGTGGCTAAGGGAGCCTCAAGAATCCAAGCTTGGTTGGTACTTAGTGCCTTTAATCTCTGAAGAAGATGGATCTTTATACTGATAGTTTTATCAAAAATGTTGGGAGGGCTTTTATGGTCCTTCCATGGGTCATGTATCCAGCCATGAAACATTCATGATGGTCAGCACAGTGCAATATTCTGAGGGATCAGATCTGGATTCTTTGTATCCCTGTCGAAAAACCTTCCCTACCTGAATCACATGGATTGGAAATTCCCCTACATAGATTTTTGGCAGATAAAATAACATGACCTCTAAACATTTTGACATATTATAATCGGACTGATTAACTATATTATAAAAATTGATGCATCAAATAGGATAAGCACCTGTAACAAAGAACATTAAATATATGGTGGCTCAGACAAGACTGTCTAAGAACATTCCAGAGGTAAGCAGTTCAAAGAATGTAAGTGGTTTATCTTTTTAAAGTCAATCAAAATTTGAGGTTCTGTCTATTTTGCTGTTTCCTGTTCCCTAGTGCCAAAGCTAGCTCCTTGGCTGCAGCCTATAGGACATAGAGGAAGAAGGAGAAAGATAAGAAGCAATTACTGTTTAAAGAAGTGATCCAGAACTGGCACACATTACTTCTGTTCATATTCCATTGGCCAGAACATAGTCATGTGATCATTCAGGATGGCAAGGGAGGCTGGGAAATACGGCATCTAGCTGGGCCATCATTTGTTGAGCTTAAATTCAGGGGGATTCTATTACTAAAAGAATGCAGGTGAGACTATAATAGGGAAATTAGTTGCCACTGCAACACTTCTTTTAACTTTTAGATGTACTGAATTAAATAAGAGTAAATTTTAAAAATTACCTTTACTATACCATATGATTTCACTTATATGAGGAATCTAAAGAACAAAAAGAACAAACTAATCAAAAACAGACTCACAAACATAGAGGACAATCTGGTGATGGTCAGAGGGAAGTGGGGTTTGGAGGCTAGGAGAAAGAGGTGAAGGGTTAAAGAAGTGCAAATTAGTACCTGATAGATGGTCATGGTGGTGGGGAGTATGGTAAGGAATGTAGTCAGCAGTAATGTAATGACTATGTGTAGAGCCAGAGGACACATAGAGTAATCAGGGGAATCATTTCATAAATGTCTAACCAATGTACTGTATACTTGAAACTAATAATAAAATAAAATAAAAAAATAAAATAAAAATTATCTTTACTATGGGAAACATTGCTAAAATGTGTCTTTATTTATATGGGAAAATGAGAAAGAGGATTTCTGCTTCTGTGTTAAAAGAAAAAGTAGCAGTATAAGTGTTTAGTTTATTTTAAAGTCCTTCACAAATAGTGGTACTATTGAAGGATGCTTCAATTTTTGATATTACTATGCAAATATTAGAAATATTAATGCATTTTTTCATTTTTAAAAGAATGGATATGGATGCTCTCAAAAGGATTATAAATATTTTAGTTTTTAACTTTATATTTGTGTGTTTGGTCAGTACATCTATATTTTTGAAAACATGGAATTTACTATCTAAATTTGTAGAGAATCAAATTGTAGTCATATCTACTGTAAAAGAGTAGATTAAAAATTCAAGTCAAATAAAATTGCAAGATTGCATATCTTTCTAATACTAAAAACTCACTGAGCTAGAAAGTATAAATTAGTACAACACCCACATGCCAAAAAAAAAGATGCCTGGCTTGGATTTCATCCAGGAAGACATCTGTTTGCCTGGAACTAATAATAGTACAATCCTAATGATGTGCCAAACACGTTATTTTAATAGAAATGCTTTGTTTTGAGAGGTTAAGTTTGGTTACTCAGCAGAACTGCTGTGTTTATAAGGGTATTATGTTTGATTCTTCAACCAGGAAACAATATCCCACTGAAGACAAGCCTGGGAAACTTGGTGGGAGCTGCTGCACATTTTAAAACTAAACTAAGAGTACACTTGATCTCTAAATGACCTCTGAAGATTAACCACATTAAGAGAATGGATACAAGGTAGTAGCAGATCACAATTCAAATTTTAGAATACACACCAGAGATCATCCGTTGTTTCATAGAGCGCAAATATTCATTCAAATGCCTATCAACTGTTTCTCAAAATTCACTCAAAATAAAAATTCTGTATGGTTCATTTTTGTCCCACTATTTCTAACTCCTATTTTTCTTCTAAAAAAATCAAAACATTTGGATAAAATGAAGAAGAAATATTTAAATATTTAAATATTGGTCTATGAAACTTTAAACATCTGGATTTTTAAAATCAGAAATGATTAAATTTATTAGATTTTATTCAAACTCCCTATTGTGTATATTTAACATGTTAGTAACAGTGTAAATACACCACAGCCAGTGAACTAAACCAATGATGCAGGGGATGTCATTTATGAGCCTTTTAGGCCTGTTGCCTGGTTTTAGTGACTGCTCTGTTCATTTCTCATTGTGTTAACACTGTTTTTATTTAAGCATTAGACTAATGGTTAATGCTCATTTAGAAATATGTCTAGAATTTTATCCAATATAATTTTGGTTGTTAGTTCAGAAGCATTGTCTGCATCAAAAATGAGAAACTATAGTATCTCTTTTAACAAGATTAAGTTCTGGGGCTTAACTAGTGTAAGAAAATATTTAGTATTTTATATTTTACTTTCTTGAACTAGGGTATTAAAGATATAATCGAAGAAGTATAAAGAGACTAACGTCTTAAAATTGAAATAAAGTTTTCCATGTAAGAAATTTCTATATAAAGAAATTTTATATGATTAACATGTTCTATATGTTTTTATTCTGAAATGTGACTGCTATTAGGTGTAATCGATCACATTTTTATATTGATTAGGCATCTTTGATTCCGAATGCTGTGTACAGAGTGTACAGATGAGCATTTTCTGGCCAAAGCTGGCTCCAGATTTTGTTGCTCACCATGGGCAACATATTTTGGCCAAAACAAATACTATGATTATACCAGGAACTTTCTGGTACACCTGGATTTTTTCCCTTAATTAATTAGTCTCTATTGAAGTTATTTTCCAGGCCTAGGCTACTTTTGGGGTATAGTATTTAAAAAACTGGATTTTATTTTAGATGTTCATATAGAGTTTCAGAATATGCTAAGGGTCTTAAGAAGAAATACTAATAGAGGAAGTTATACATCGTTAACAGTCTGCACGAGAGA
>NW_011888783.1:6333605-6345625 GCF_000151845.1 Pteropus vampyrus | reverse complement strand
TCTTAAAATTGAAATAAAGTTTTCCATGTAAGAAATTTCTATATAAAGAAATTTTATATGATTAACATGTTCTATATGTTTTTATTCTGAAATGTGACTGCTATTAGGTGTAATCGATCACATTTTTATATTGATTAGGCATCTTTGATTCCGAATGCTGTGTACAGAGTGTACAGATGAGCATTTTCTGGCCAAAGCTGGCTCCAGATTTTGTTGCTCACCATGGGCAACATATTTTGGCCAAAACAAATACTATGATTATACCAGGAACTTTCTGGTACACCTGGATTTTTTCCCTTAATTAATTAGTCTCTATTGAAGTTATTTTCCAGGCCTAGGCTACTTTTGGGGTATAGTATTTAAAAAACTGGATTTTATTTTAGATGTTCATATAGAGTTTCAGAATATGCTAAGGGTCTTAAGAAGAAATACTAATAGAGGAAGTTATACATCGTTAACAGTCTGCACGAGAGAAATTTATTTTATTTGTTTATTCAAATATAATTTACATATAGTAAAAGTAACCCTTTTTAGGTATACAATTCCATGAATTTTGACAAATTTAGGCTGTAGTTTAACTATCACCACAATCAAAACAGAGAACATTTCTATTATCTGAAAGAGCTCTTTCATGCCTCTTTATAGTCAATCCCCTGCCCCTAACTCCAGCTTCTGAAAACCACTGATCTGAGTTCTGTCCCTATAATTTCACTGTTTTAAGACTGCCATAAATTGAATCATATAGCATATAGCTTTTTGAATCTGGCTTTTTTCTGAGCATACTGCTTTTGAGATTCATTCATGTTGTTGCATGTCAGTAGTTTCTTCCTTTTTTTTTTCTTTCTTGCTGACTCACCCCCTTTTAATGATAATGGAATTTCAAATTTATTTGTGTAGACTCAAAAGTAGTCTGAGCCAAACATGGCAATCACATTTTCCTTAGCCAAATAGTCCCTTTCCCCTAATCCTTTGCACCCAAGAATGGCCATATAACTATTCAGACAAATAAGAAGTAAGGAGAAATCTGTTGGAGAACAAATAGAAATATTTTTCTCTCTCTTATAAATAGAAAGGAGGAACACAAGTTTATCATACTCTAGTCCCACTGGTTGTTCCCGCCCCCTTTCAAATTCTTGTCTTTAGACAAATGATATCGTAGCTATGGCACCCATCTTACAAACATGGAAGAAAGGCTAAGAGAACTGTAGATAGAGATAAAGTCTCAGAAACTTATCATTAGCTTGTCAATAAACCTTGAAAACTGTCCAACTTCAGAATACTTATTATGTAAGATAATTGAATGTGTTTGCTATTTAAGTCATTTTATTACATTATTTGCAGTCCATGGCATTCCTTGCTGAGAAAGTATCATCTAGTTTAGAAGTCGGTTCAAGTTCGAATTGGGGCTCACAGTTTTGGAATTCTGACTACAGTAGAAAATTCCACTATTATTTTCTACAGTAACTTCTTTTTGTACAAGTAATAAATTGGCACCTAAATATTTTCCTGAGGAATTCCAACCTATCAGTTCATGTCAATGATTAACATTCTACAGTTTCATGATTTGCCTTGGGATCCATTTACTAGGCTTGCTCCAATTCGTTCTGGACTAGTTTCAGAACTATAAAAGTAGTTCTGAAAAATGTGTTTTTAGTGAAAACTATACTGTCTACTGATTAGAGTATTGCAATTCTCTTCTAGAGTCAAATTTAAGCATAATTTTCAGGTTATTCTTTAAAAAGAAAGAAATAATTAACCAGACTATTTAATGAGTCTCAATAGGAATGTACTGCTCATATTATCCATTATTGTAGTCTCATAATGGTTAATATAGAGTTGCTCAACTAATATATTTTATTATTTTAGGCATATATAATCTCAAAATAAAGACTAGAATACATCATTTACTTTGGAGAATTGAGAGAATGTAAATTAATGCCTTTAAAACAAAATAGAAAATAAATGAAAATTATTTCTCTAGGTAGACCCACATTTTAATTTAGAATCTGTCAGATATATGCTATTATTTCTTACTATTAAGTATTTGGCTCAAAATTATTTCAAACCAAGATCTTTGTAATTTTGTGGCCACTGAACAAGAAATCCTGTACTTAAAGAATTGTCTCTCAGCCATTAGTGTAGAGATGTGCCTACTGGAAATAGCATGAGAAGGCAAATGGTCCTACAGAAATTTTGGAATAAGATAATATAAAACTATGGAATGTTTTTGTTAATAAAACATTTTATACTAATAATTTAGAAGGAAGATAATTTTAGATTAAGTCTATTTTATATCAAACTCTTTTGCAGAGAGGGCCAAAGTTTTTTGACTGAAGGAAGTGGCCATATGCAATTACAACCTCAAAATAAACTCGAAAGATGTTAGAAATGAATTATTCTTTTATATATAGGCTATTCCATGAATTTTAAATTAGTGTGGGTTTGGAATTAAATAATAAAAAATATATAGTTTAAATAATAAACTATATGTCTTTGTCACTATTTCATAAAATCGTTGTATAAATGTTAATAGATAGTAGTTCTGTAAATATTTTATTAGTCCTTCAACCTGTCCATGGAACAACTACTTTCTTTCTTTCCAGTATGAAATGCTCATTTGTGAAAATACTTACCCAAATCTTTATCCATTTAATGTAATAAGGCTACTAGATTACTGGAGAAATGTAGCAAATTTATGTTATTTAGATTATCTAAAGGATTTTTTTTTTGAATTTGCCTTGAACTTTCTTAGAGTTGTAACTCTTAGAACAAAAGAGGTGTCAGAAGTTGTTTATTTTGGTGTTTCAAATGCCCTGATTTATCCACTGCTATGTATATACTTTTTTGAGTTGGAGGAAAAGGCGTGACGTTACAGAGAAAGTACCAGGAATTGCTCATAATCTATTGTTCATCTCATCTGTGGCATAGTCCATAGAAGAGTGTTGTGCCTGTAAGCTGCCATCTGCCATGGTTGCATGGAGAAAGATTTTGAGAAACACCGATTTATATAAATTACATTATATAATTGAGAAAACCAGTGATCAGAGATGTGAAATAACTTGTTTGGCATAGAATAGCTATTTAGAAGCATAGGGTAGAGGAAAAAGATCTCAAATGGAAATCAGTACACTTTGGATCTAGCCATATATGTGTCACCAATTTGTTGAAAACAGCAGAAAAATGACTGTAACTGTGACCAGTAACAATGATTTAAACCATGGAGGACAGTTGACCCAATATTAGCCATATCACTGTTTGTGTAGCATGGCTCAAATTGGATGTACATAGTTTATAGAGTTTCCGAGACATTTCCATTGCTTGTGTAAATTTAGCATGCTCACATCTCCTAGACAGGGCTACCCTTTGTGTCTCAAAATCTCGGCTGTGGGCAACAATGATTTAAACCATGGAGGACAGTTGATCCAATATTAGCCATATCACTGTTTGTGTAGCATGGCTCAAAGTGGATGATGATGATGAGTCAGCTAGGGAGAAGAACCAGATGGTGGTGACTGTAGTGTTTGGCAGCAGCTATGTTGAGCCCAAGTGATTCAGTGTAGACAAAGAAAGATCAGAGATAAAAAGATGATAGCTTATACACATGGAGAATGTACTGCATAATACAAGTATTATTCTAAGAACTTTACATCTCAAATTGTCACCATAATTTTATTAGAAAGGTACTTTTCTTTCCTACTTTTTTGATGGGGAAAATAAGAATGAGATATATTAAGTATTTTATCCAAAGTCGTATAGCTAGCAAATGGTGAAACAAGGGCCCACGTTGCTAAGCAATGAGAGAGGCAGAGATATGGAACACAACCTGACATTCAAGAACTTTCTAGGTCTGGTTTTCCATAATGGATGTTTCTCATGCTTTGGGATTCTGTGAGATTCACTGTATACCTTCATCTTCACCTTTTTACATGAGCTATGTTTGTTCCTCACGTACGAGAGAGCCTTTACTAAATGTGTGGAAACCAGGACCTGAGAGTCGAGACTGCAGGGAGATTTACCATCAGGCTATTGAAGCGTGCAAAACTACAAGCCAAGGTAGCATTTTAACAAAGTTATCTCTATCTGAAGGTAAGAGATATGAATTACAGAAACAGTGCAAATATGGATAGAATAGGATAAATAAGTAATCTGATCATGTTGTAAATCTAGAAATTCTGAGAATAAACATATGCCAGATTTGGGGTCGGAATTTTAAACTCTTCTGGAATCCAAGAGCTGGGAGTGTAGTGATGTGTCATTTGTAGGGGGTTTCCAATAAAAAAGGACTGTACTATCACTGGCACTAGAAGATGGTCAGAATATACTAAGCACTATACATTACATGACAAATAGAATTATATCTTATTTTGAGTAATTATTTTTAAGAAAAAAATGGACCAGTTGGTACAAATGCTATTCTAATGATTATTCTTTGATTGCAACCATATCACCAAGCAAAGTGATTTATGTGCTACACATTCTTTTTACCCTCAACAAATTTTTAAGTGTACAGTACAGTCTTGATCACTATAGTAAGCAGAACGTTGTACAGATCTCTAGAACTTTTTCTCTTGCATGACTGAAACTATGCCCATTGAACAGCAACTCCACATTTCTCCAGCTCCCCAACCCCTGCCTGGCAACAACCATTCTACTTTCCACTCTATCCATCTTATGTAAGTAGAACCATGCAGTATCTGTGATTGGCTTAATTAACTTAGACTAAGTCTCAAGATTCATCCATGTGGCAGCATATGATAGAATTTCTTCTTTTTATGGCTGAATAATATTTTATTGTATGTATATACCATATTTTCTTTACTGATTCATCTGCTGATAGACAGATTGTTTCCACCACTTAGCTATTGTGAACAATGCTGTATTGAAAATGAAAGTACAGATATCTCTTTGCAATCCTGATTTCAATTATTTTGCATAAATACTCAGAAGTAGGATTGCTGGACATAGGGTAGTTCTATTTTTAAACTTTTGAGGAACTTCCATATTGTCCTCCATAGTGGCTATACCATTTTACATTCCCACCAATAGTGCACAAGTGTTTTGATATCTCCACATCCTCGTTAACACTTATTCTTTTCTTCCTTTTCTTTTTTCTTTTCTTTTCTGTTCTTTTTTTTCTGATAATAGCCATTCCAGTGTGAAGTGATATCTCACTGTGGTTTTTTTTTTGCGATTCCCTGGTGATCAGTGATGTTGAGCGCCTTTTTATACACCTGTTGGGCATTTGTATGTCTTCTTGGGAGAAATATCTGTTCAAGCCTTTTGTCCATTTAAAAAATTGAGTTATTTATTTAATTTTTTGCTATTGAGTTGTAGGATTTCCTTATATAGTTTGATAATTAACCCCTTATCAGATAGATGGTTTGCAAACATTTTCTTCAATTTCATGGGTTGCCATTTCACTTTGTTGATTGTTTCCTTTGCTGTGCAGAAGCTTTTAATTTTGGCATAATCCTACTTGTCTATTCTTGCTTTTGTTTCCCATGCTTTTGGTGTCATATTCAAGAAATCATTGCCAAGGTGTTCATGAAGGCATTCCCCTATGTTTTCTTCTAGGAATTGTACCAGTTAGGCCTTATGTTTAAGTCTTTAATTTATCTGGGGTTGGTGTGGCATAAGACAAGGGTACAGTTTCATTCTTGTGCATATGAATATCCAGTTTTCTCAGCATCATTTGTGGAAGACTCTACCTTTTCATCATTGCGTACTCTTGGAAACTTACTGATGATCAGTTGACCGTATATGCATGAGTTTATTTGTATGCTTTCTATTTTTTTCCCACTTATCTTTTGTCTGTCTTTATGCTGATACCATGCTGTTTTGATGACTTTATCTTTGTAATATATTTCGAAATCAGTGAGCCTTCTGGCTTTGTTCTTCTTTCTCAAAATTATTTTGGTTCTTTGGGGTCCTTTGTAGTTCCAAATAAATTTAAGAATTTTTTCTACTTCTGTAAAAATGCCATTGGAATTTTGACAGGGATTGTATTGATTTCGCAGATTGTTTTGAGTAGTATGGACATTTTAACAATGTTCTGTCTTCCAATCCATAAACATGGGATGTCTTTTTATTTATTTATGTCTTCTTTAATTTCTTTCAGCTTTGTTTTATAGTTGTCACTATATAAGTCTTTTACCTTCTTGGTTAGGTTTATTCCTCAGTTTTTATTCTTTTTGATAGTATCATATATAGAATTGTTTTCTTAACTTCCTTTCAGATTGCTTATGGTTAGTGTATAGAAACAAATGGTTTTCTTATGTTAATTTTGTATCTTGCCACTTTATTGAATTTGTTTATTAGGTTTAACAGTTTTCACGTGTTATGTGATACTGGAGGTGGAAAGGAGGCAAGGAGGTTTGAATGTATGACCATCAATATTCTGACTAATAAAGTCTCCTGAGACACTGAATAAATAGGAATAAACCTATTGCAACTTAAATGTAAGTAAAATTATATGTTTGTATTACGTAAACTAGTTTATAAAACTTTGCATTAGTTCTTACCTTTTAAAACACTTACTGGATTTTAGACTCAATTTCCAATAATCATAGTGAGTACATTTTTTTTGGCAAAGACCATTTGCCATAGTAATTTTAAGAAGATAATTTATTGCCTGTTATGCTTTTCTTGCTACTTTCTTTAGTTTATCTTGGTATGGTTTCATTGTCTCGAAGGATTGAAATTTGCAGAAGTGATTTTCTATTGCCATAACAAAAAAGATTAGCAGTGACAGTTTTCTAAAATATATGTTTCCTACCAAAGGCGGCCTTCTCAGCCCATTTCCTTTAATGATATCTGGGGAGGATCTGATAAGCTTTATTCTACTTTGCACAGGTTAAAGGGCATTGTCTTCCCTTTCACTCCAGTTGCCAACAACAAAGCCAGGCATATGTTATCACCATCACACAGGAAGCTGTGGCTTGCTTGTGTTAAACAGAGCACAAATACAGGAAAAGTGTCAGGCAGCTTAAAAGCTGGTAGAGCTGTGCTAAGTGAATATTATGCTAATAATATTACAGACAGATCTAGAGATATGTGATTAGATTTAAGCATAAAGTACTCAGAATCCTTAAACATTTAAAAAACTGTATAAAAAGCAGTCATTTCATCTTTATCTTTTTAGAATGATGACCCCATTTTTTATAAATGGGCAGATAACAGGTTAAAAAGTTATGTCAAGAAAAACATAGTTTCTCAAAACATACAATTAAAAATTTTCTTAACTTAAAAATTGTTCCCCTCTGTTTTATTTGATAAAAATTCCACTGCATTCTCTTATTTTAAAAGAAAAGAGGATTTCTATTTTGTGGCTAAAGTTTTGTCATGAATAAAAGATTTGTGCCTTTTGGAAACTAAGGAACTCATTTCATTCAGGGATTTTATTTTGTATATTTTAATTGGGGTATGTATCTGGTTTTAAAGAGTTACCTGAGTAATGGTAGATATAATATAGAGATATCTACCAGTGTAGTTTTATGTGTCAATGTAGTTTTATGGTGAATTTATTTAAAAAGTGATTTGAAGAGCTTTACACAATGATTTCTAAGTCTCTCTTTTAAAAAAGATTAAAAACAAAATGAATTATGAAAACATCTGAAGAAGAGAAACAAAAATTGTAGTACATAGTCTTCTACTTTGACACAGCCTCTGTGAACATTTAGATTTATTTTCTCTCCATGTATATTTTTCAATATATTTTCAGATCACAGTCAAATGTGTAAACACACAGATATACAAATCCATATATATTTACATTGTTGAATATCATTTTTTAACCTTAATATTATATCACAGATATTTTCATGGTTTTTTGTATTCTTCATAATCTTCATTTTTAATTGCGGCCTACAGTTTCATTGATTAAACAATCCATAATTTATTTATTCAGTGAATGACTGTATGGGGTGTACAAATAACTTTCTTTATAGAATTCTTTCAAATCTTCTGGATACCTTAGGAACAGAGTCTCCCTATATCTTGTATCTTTTTATGGTCTTGATCAGACCGACGTCATGTGGATCAACTATTGGATTTAGTGGACCTGTTGCAATGTGCCTGTCCTGAGCATAAAGTAACTAAATATTAAATTATTAAGTTAACTGTTTCCAGGAGATAGTTAATAGTATTGCCTAGGAAGTGTCATAATTTTGTATAAATACAAGAGCCATTTCCAGTTTGGATTCAGGCAGGAAGAGGTTGTAGACTGTTACAGAGGCTTAAAATATCTATCATGCAGGCATTAGTTAGAGCAGAATAATGCTGGTCCGCAGCCAAAATGCAGACAAAAAAAGGCCTCATATTTGAGACAATACCAGGGTTAATAAGTAAAAATAGTACCAAAAAACCAGTGTCTTAAAGTGCATTTTCCTGTCTTGTTGTGTTACAAACCATACTAGGGCCATATGTGATAGCTATGTACCTATTTGTGTTGGTAAAACAATACCGGTTGTGCATTTTTCCTCTTAAGACCCCAGGACAATTCTAATAGTCACATATTGATTAAGTGTCTTCTCTGACAATTGCTTATGAAATCTCAAACACAAAAGTCTTAATGCATACCATGCTTTAACAGAGAGTGCTTGTTATCACACCATCTGACACTAAAGAAAGGGAATTTTATTATTGCTTTACACTTTTCTTCCTAATTATTATTATTTTTTTCTCTCCTCATTCCCCCAACTCTTTCTGTTTAAAGAAGATTTGACAACTGGATTTAAAAAAAATAAATATACTGAAGCTATTCAATATCTTTTTCCATAGAGTATATGATATGGAATAAAGGATTATTTTTATCTTCATGAGAAAAATGTTCTATTTATAAAAAATTCTATTTATATTTCTTTCTGTTGATTTTATCAGGTTTTTATTATTAAAGAATTCCATTTTTATTATTTATGGCCATGTTTTCAAATAGTTTACTATTGAATAAATATATTTAATGTTTTCCTCACAAGAATTTTTTTGTGAAAAACCACAATATCAAGAAAAGAGAAGTCTACTGCCACAGCTTGAAAATCACATGGAAATATCAAAAGAAAGACAGAATATTATTTAACTAGTTTAGTTTGGTGTTGGGCTGATGCTGGACACAACAAAGAGAAGAAAAGTCTTTCTCTGCTGTAGTCCAGATGTTACAAGGCTGTTGATCTTGGGTCTAACTGACCCAGGAGAGTCAGCTGGCTGCTAGTGTAGCCCTGCTTCTGGCTTTGTGGAGATCAAGGAAAGCCCTTTAAGCTTGTCTGAGAGCCAGATCCAGGGTGTCTCAGGCAAGCTGGGGAGCACTTTGGCAAAAATCTCCTGAATTGTGCAATCTCTGGCTCTGTTTTTTTCCTCTCAAGATCACATGCTTAAATTGGGCCATGCAGCTGTGTGTGGGTGGAGTGCCTTTACTCAGAGTTCACAGGTTTGATGGGTGCCGGTCAATGGTACACTATTTCTCCCCTGCCCCCCACCTTGAGAAACTTTAGAAGTAATTCCTTGAAGTTAGTTGGTAACCTGATCTGTTCACTCTAAATATTAAAACGGGTCCTTCTCCTCCTCCTCCTCCTCCACCTCCTCCTCTTCCTCCACCTCCTCCTCCTGCTCCTCCTCCTCCTCCTTCTTTTTTTTTTTGGCATTTTCCTTCTGTAGTTTGTAGCTGTCAGATAGTTTGAAAAATATTTTACTTGTTTTTAAATGTAATGACAAATGTTATATCAATAGTTTTAGATCAAATAAGAATCTCAAACTTAACTGTCGGTTTAAAGAACTCTATATTTATGCAACGTTAATTTTTAAAGTTAAAGTTTTACAGATTCTTTATTAGAGCATTGATTATTATAATTGTAAAAAACCTCATTCTTTATTTAACAATACATTTGAAACACTCCTAATTATACTTGCCACTGACTTTCTTTGAATTATAAAGCACATATTTCAGCATACTTCAAGAAGGACTTGATCCTTAGGACAAAGTTCATTTCACAAGTTCAAAGAATAATTTGCTACAGTAGTTATCATGGTTCCCAAGAACACTGTTCATTATTCTATGCCCTCTTGGATCCAAAGACATTATATTTTATTATTGCTAAGTCTACTAACCAACCCGTCCTGGTCCTCCTTTGTCATGCTCTTCATCCTCCTTTTCCTCTCCCTCCAACCTTGTCCTCCTCCCAGTTAAGGAAGAGAGTTGTCAATTAGATATAAAATTCACATGCGATGATGCTATTGAATTCTCAAGGTCTTTCATCAGTAAGAGTAGAATACAGCAATAAGAATAATAATAAAACACTTAACGGGAACATCAATGACATTTATGAAACTACTGGGATATGATTTAATCTAACAGAATTCTAATTTTATAACTATAAGCCAAGTTTTACATATTCAAGCAATTCATGTTATATTAATATATTTTTGTCACTGATAAATGGAAAAAGTCACTGTTATAATTGTATTTTCAGAGTGGTATTTAAAATTTACTTTGTTAGTGATAATATATACTCATTTAAAACTGCAGTTTAAGGTAACTTTTCATTTTTTCATGGATTTATTCATGTCAAACCAAAAGGGAAACAGATGAGTCAAAAAGATTCATCCAAACCAGTTTACTTCTTGACTTTTTAAAAACATAATGACTACTTTTGTGTAATACAATTAACCAAGCACATTCACTTTCATTTATTCATTAAGCTTTTTATGAGCATTCATTAAACAAATATTTATTGAACACTTCGTAAATGCTAGGCAGAGATGCTTCAAAGACTAATGGTATTTTGGAGGTACTCTCCTCATTTTCTCAGCTCTTTGAGATACATAAATCCCCTCTGTAACAAAGACTGATATTAGAGTTTTAAGTGATGAAAATTGATGAAATAATAGCAAAAATTGTGCCTTTAATTTGAAATGAGTTTTCCTTAAATTGACCATTTTCTTCATATTTAAAAAGTAGCAATAAAGTAGGTAAGGCAGTTAGTATTTTTCTTATTGAAAAGAAAGAAAATAAGCAACCTAACTTTACGCTTCAAAAAACCCGAAAAAGAACAAACTAAGCCCAATGTTAATACAAGGAAGGAGATAAAGATCAGAGAAGAAATAAATGAGACCCTAAAAAGACAATAAAGAAGAACATTGAAATAAAGAGCCATTTTATTTTTTTTTTTAAGATAAACAAACCTTTAGCTAGATTGATCAAGAAAAGAGAGAACTCAAATAAAATCAGAAATGAAAGCAGAGGCGTTACAAATAATAGCACAGAAATATAAAATGTCATGAGATTATTATAAACAATTATACACAAACAATTTGGACAACTAGGAGAAATGGATAAAGTCCTAGAATCATGACTGAATCATGAAGAATCATGAAGAAACAGAAAATCTGAACAGACCAATTACAAGTAAGGAGATTGAATTAGTAATCAAAAACCTCCTAACAAACAAAAGTCCAGGACAGGATGGCTTCAATGGTGAATTTTATCAAACACTTACCAATCCTTCTCAAACTCTTCCAAAAAGTAAAGAGGAGGAAACACTTCCAAACTCATGTTATGAGGCCAGTATTACCCAGCTACAAAAACTAGACAAAGGAAAATTATAGGCCAATATTTCTGAGAGACATTGATGCAAAAATCTCCAACAAAATATTAGCAAATAGAATCCAACAATACATTAAAAGAAGTATACACCATGATCAAGTGTGATTCATTCTATAGATGCAAGTATGGTTCAATACTTGAAAATCAATCAATGTGATAGATCACATTAAAAAACAAGGATAAATATCATATGATCATCTCAATAGATACAGAAAAAGCATTTGACAAAATTTGACATTTATATATGATAAAAACTCTTAATAAGGAAGGTATAATGAGAATGTATCTCAACATCATAAAGGCCATATATGACAAGCCCACAGCCAACATTATGCTAAATTGTTTAAAGTTGAAAGCTTTTTTTCTAAGATCAAGACAAGATAAAGATGCCCATGCTTGCCACTTTTATTCAACGTAGTACTAGAAG
>NW_011888783.1:6315387-6333205 GCF_000151845.1 Pteropus vampyrus | reverse complement strand
ATTAAACTTGAATAAACCATAAGTCACAGTTAAATTTTACCTACCTCTTCTTTATTTAAATTTATTTTTACTGAAATATAATTCACAAAAAAAAATATTGTATAAGTTAAGGAGTACAACATATTGATTTGATACATTTATATATTGCAATATGATTACCATAGTAGCATTAGCTAACACCTCTATTATGTCACATAGATATCATTTCTTTTTTGTGGTGAAAGTAATTAAGATCCAATCTCTTAGCAACTTTGAGATTATAATACAGTATTGTTGTCTATAATCACTATGCTGTGATCCCCAGGACTTGTTTATCTACTCGTTCTTAATTTGTACCCTTAAAGAACATATCCCCAATTTCCCCACCCTCAGCCCCTGGTAACCACCATTCTACTCTGTTTTTATGAGTTTGGCTTGTTTAAATTCCATATATAAGTGATATCATATGTTTGTCTTCCTATGTCTGACTTATTTCACTTAGCATTATGCCCTCAAGTTCTATCTATTTTGTCACAAATAGCAGGATTTCCTTCTTTCTCATGCCTGAATAATATTCCATTGTGTGTGGGTATATATATATACCCACACACAATGGAATATTATTCAGGCATGAGAAAGAAGGAAATCCTGCTATTTGTGACAAAATAGATAGAACTTGAGGGCATAATGCTAAGTGAAATAAGTCAGACATAGGAAGACAAACATATGATATCACTTATATATGGAATTTAAACAAGCCAAACTCATAAAAACAGAGTAGAATGGTGGTTACCAGGGGCTGAGGGTGGGGAAATTGGGGATATGTTCTTTAAGGGTACAAATTAAGAACGAGTAGATAAACAAGTCCTGGGGATCACAGCATAGTGATTATAGACAACAATACTGTATTATAATCTCAAAGTTGCTAAGAGATTGGATCTTAATTACTTTCACCACAAAAAAGAAATGATATCTATGTGACATAATAGAGGTGTTAGCTAATGCTACTATGGTAATCATATTGCAATATATAAATGTATCAAATCAATATGTTGTACTCCTTAACTTATACAATATTTTTTTTTTGTGAATTATATTTCAGTAAAAATAAATTTAAATAAAGAAGAGGTAGGTAAAATTTAACTGTGACTTATGGTTTATTCAAGTTTAATTACATAGTGACCTTCTGCACTATCTTAAAAACAAGCTATTAAGGACATACCTTACTAAGAGCATATTGAATTTCACCATTTACTGTCTACCAAGAGCCTCTGGCAGAACAATTTTTCATTTCACAATTCCATGATGAAATAATATGATGCTATGCAAACTTTGGCATGACTAAATCCCAGGAGATGGTGATGTTGAATAAAATTAATTTTTAGAAAATGAAAAAGGCTTGTATATATTTCTCTGACATGGGAATAAATGATCTAGTGACCAAGATTAAGAATACTTATCCAAATGAGTATACATTTAGTATGTCTAGATTGATCTCAAATAAATGTTCTCAGAAACTCATAGATATTGATAGAAAGAAATGTATGTGAGAGAACAATTCAGTCTTTAGATAATTGAAAATGAAATTCATATTAGTTTGAATGATTTTGGTAGTAAGTCATATAAATAAAATTATTCTTAAGTGAAATATTTTAAAGATATTTTTAGTATAGATGAAAATGCTAAATAAATGATTATTCAACATAAAGGGATCTGGCTCTTCATCGTTTATGTAAACTCTCTTTTAAACAAAGTAGGTGTGGTCTACACAAAAATTTCCCATAATATTCAATAATAGCAGCCATCATTTATTGAGTGTTTGCTCTGTACCAGTCACTATTTTTAGTCATCTGTTTAATTTTCAAAATATCCCTAATAGAAATTACTATTCACATTTCACAAATTAAAAGTTGAGGATCATGCAGAAACCATAAAACTAATTAGCTAGCTATGAACTGATAATGTCCTCAGGTTTATCTGATACCAAAGCCTTAGGGGAATTTTCATCTTAACCATTTGTGCCATTCGTTCTAAACCACCTAGCATCTTTGATTGCTTTTCACTCCCACACCCTGTTTGGACACAGTTATGTGTGGGAGGGTTCCTGTTCCATATAAGGCGCTGGTCCAGACTCTGCTCTTTCCTGTTTCTCACTTTGTAAAGTTATATAGTAATTGCACCCAAGGTCACTCCTCCTTCCTCAACTTTCTTTATCCATACAGTTGTCCAGATCCTAAACTTTATATTCATGTTTACATGAGTGGAGGGAGTAGAGGATGAAGATGAAGGTAGAGAAATGTACATTGTCCATGGCTTCTCATAGGTCTTATTCTTGACCTTATGACTAGACTGCAGTTTTAAGTGACTCTGTGCTTATACTAATATTAATAAAGTATCATTTGATTCTCATTCTCCTCTTGGTCCTTGTGTTGATTTCCCTGTTTTCTTTCTGCCTCCTAACCAAGGGAGGAAAAATGCTGTGCAGTGCAGGGTTTGTCCATTCCTGAATATATGCCACAATACCATTAAAATATCTTAAAAACTTTGTTTCAAATACACTATATTCTCTCCCCTTTTCATCACTATTGAAATGCTTTTGTTTTTTAGAAAACATAATATTTGTTTATTGTAAAAGCATTACTACAATAAAAAATCAATCTACAATTAAGATAGTTTCTTCTTATATAAGAAGAAACTATCTTAATATTTTCTATATAAATAAATCATGGGAGGAGAAAATCTTGATGTAAATGTTTGGTTATAATATTCATATGTCAATCACATTGAGACAGACACCTTGATTGAAGGAACCTATCTATTAACTGTGTTATATCTAATCTCTTCTTATAAAAAAAAAAATAACTGTTTTATGGAAGTTTGGAAGTATTAAGGTTGGGGAAGCTAGCTTGTTAAATTTCAAGAGGCCAACAGGCCACACAAAGTAGAATTACAACAGTGGTGATTTCACCCTGGTGTACTTGACAGATTCAGAGACTCACTCTTGTCAATGTCTACAATAAGTCAGATGTGTTGGATGACTCACACTGACTAAACTCACAAGAGATTGAAGTATATAAATCAGAAAGCAGCGTGTTAATTGATGATAAGAAATAGAAAAGCCAATATAGCCCAACACTCCTGTCCTCCAGCCAAAGTGTTCTTTTCCACAAATAACCAGAAATGTACTTGGTACACAAGGAATCAGAAAAAGTGACATATTTGATCTGATGGTTTAGCAGAATTTCTACAATAGAAATAAGTTCTACCGAACACTGCTTAGATGGGCTAGTGTCAGCATTTATCTTTCTGGTTCTATTGCTGATATACTCTTCATGATTTATAGATTTTTTCTTTGTATTTTTAAAAATACATTGACTCTAGTTAAATAATTCCAACTTGCAGTGAATATCATAATAAAAGTTGCATTTGACCACTGCAGGGGAAGATTTGTATTGATTTAGTTCTTAACAACTATATTTACACAGTGAAAATATACTTGGTGAATTAGATGCTCCAATTATTGCAAATGATATGATATTGCAAATGATATGATATCGCAAATGATATTGCAAATGATTTGCAACTACCAAAAAATTTTGCAGAGAGGGAAAAAATTTTCACATTATGTCAGCAAAACAAATGTAACATGCAGTTTAGGGAAAAAAAGCTGACATCATCTATATACTATAATTCCAAAGAGTATATCACTTTAAAATTTAAAGAGAAAAAGCTCACCCAAATTATGTCAACTACATAAATATTTTGGTGCAAGATAAATCAATCTTGAACCTTAACCAAAGGAATTTACCTTCAGAAATGTCTACAAATGTCATAGTGATAGTCTTGCTGAATGGAATGGTCCTGTAAATGTTATATTCTAATCTAACTATGAGCAGTTGTTATTATAACACTCAAATGATATATAGTGTTATATATATTTTTCTCCTTTGGACCAACTGGTGGTAACTAGGAGACTATTTTGGAACCAAGTAAAAATCGCTAAAAATTTTCTGCCTTCCTGATGCTAACCTTGACAAGCGGCTTGAGGTAGGTAAACATCAGAGAAGAGGAATAGTCAATTAACTTATAGATGATACAATAATGTGTTTCTCTCTCCTGGAAAAGTCAATAAAGTCATCTGAATTAATTTTATTAATACCACAGATTTAGTGTTACAGATTACTTTATTTTATATTTTATACCTAAAAATTTGAACTATATAAGTATTTTATAAATACATATAAAATACTTTCAGATTTATTTTCAGGTTTATTATTTATGTTGTATAATTTGTAAGGCGAATTGTTACTACCTGGTTGATACTTATATTTTAAATCTAAGATTAATTTAAATTAAGCATTTGACTTAAAACTTTCTCCACTCTAAGTTTTGCCGTCTTCTTAGGTAACTTGATATCTATGTGGATGACCCATCCAGTGCTCTGCTCAGCTTCTTGATTTACACATCTTTGTGACCTTTACTTCCACAGTACTTCAGCCAGCCATTTCCTTAGCCAAATCCTGGACCTCTTTATCCCTCATTACTTCTTACTTCTTCCCCTTTTAAATGTTAAAGTGAAACAGCCAGTTCTCACTCTCATATTCTTACAACTCTATGGTTCTCAGCACTGGCTGCACATTAGAGGTACCTAGAGAAATTTTAAAAATCCTGATGCCCAGGTTAGGCCACATCCCATATTAATTAAATCAGAATTTCTGGAATCTCTAGAGATGCGACCCAAGAATCAGTAGATCTTAAAGCCCCTCAGATGATGCCAGTATGCCACCAAGTCTGAAAACCACGGTTTTAACCTTCCCATTCAGTTACTCCATTACAGCTGTTTTTGAAAGAGTGCACTCTCAGCCTTCCCCAACCCACATTTCCCCTCTTCCTTGCCCCACTGACTTTTATTTCATCCCCCAGCATAGTATCAATCTTGGATCAACCCAATAGTCCCCTCCGTGCCTCAGTAGATGCGTAGCTGAGCCCTGATGGTAAATTATATCATAGGTCAAGATATTGCCAGCACTGTTTCTTCCTTTTCAATAGTACCTAAGTTTTCAGTGATGCTGGACAAGCTTTTCTTATTCTGCTATCATTTTATGCTCTCATTCTCCACAATGTTTATTTAAAATATGCTTTACTTTTCTCAAACTACAAACTACCTGAATTTAAGAATTCAAACTAACTTCATTTCTCTTGAATAGCAAATGTTCTCATTTTATCTTCCTCTGGCTAAACTTTCTTCTTTATTGTTGTTGTTGTTGTTGTTGTTGTTGTTGTTGTTATTATTATTATTACCATTTTATTCAATTGGCAGAAATAGGAACATCACCCCTGAATCCTTCTTTCTCTCCCTTCTTAAATCAAATATGTCAAAAATTCTATGGCTTATATATTTAAAAAAATGGTTCACTTCTCAATATTGCTACAGCTATAACCTTAGATCAAGCAATGAGTTACTCTCTTCTTGATTGCTGAAACAGTCTCCAATAGGTCTCCTTGCCTCCATTCTGGCCTCTTTCAAGCAGTTCTCCAGAAGATATGTCTAAATGCCTTTCAGAATGTGTCTCTCCTTTGCTTATCAGCTTATCAGCTTTACCCTTAGTGAAAATTTCTGAACTTAAAGGCCCTCCACAATTTGTCCTCTATCTTTCTCTGCTACCTCATCTCACATCTCACAAAATCTCGTTGCTTACAAATCTTAAATATTTTTCCACTTTTCAGTGCTGTTCCCTCTGTCTAGAACATTCTCTCCTCCTGTTGTTCATTGGCTCAATTTGGCATCATTTTCCCTGGAAGCCATCTCTAACTTTGTGACTAGTGGCTTTCTACTTTCTTTCATTCTACCTTGCTCTGCTACCTCTATCAAAGCATGTATCCTATTGCTTTGGAAGTTTTTTTAAAAAATATATATTCCACACTAAATCATAAGGGCAGGGAACATGACAATCATGTTCACTATTATAAAAGGTTATAATGTAATATAAAATAATATATGATATGATATGTGATATAATATAAAACATGTTTTGATGATAGATTAAAACATGGATAAATTCAAGTGAATGTTCAAATGCTTTTAATGATGTATAACAAAGTTTGGGTTGAATGCCACGGAATTTCATAATATAATCAAATACTCAATAGAGGACCATGAAAATCTTGGAACTCAAGTGGAAATCAGTTTAGTGATCTTATATTTATATGGTTAGCGTTGAGAGTTTTTTCATATTTGATGAGCTGAGCATGAGTTACAATTCACCAGGAAGATCATTAGGCATGGACAGAGAAGACAACAATCTTTTATGATATTTGAAAATCACCTGAAAAATCTCCTGGGCCAAAAATATGTCTTTATTTGCTAAATGTAAGCAATGTAGACTTTGGAACTAGACAGATCTGGGCGTGAAACTTGGATCAACTATGAACCATGTACTTTGGGTGAGTTACTTCTTAAGTCTTAGTTTTTACATCTATGAATTGAAGATAATTAAGCTTGTATCATGGAGATATCATGAAGATTAAATAAGATAATGTATATAAAGTATCAAATATAGTACCTGCTAAATTAGGTGCTCAAAACTTTCACTTCTTTTATAATCGTGTCTAAAATACTATATTATTTTGGGTTAAAGGATTGTATCTCCAGGAATCCCTTATTAAATGTAACTATAGAACGCGAGAGGCAAACCTTTACATTTTAGCTTTAATTACTGTGTGTGTTTATATATATTCATCTCTGAGGTAATAGAATACTGAAAGTCAGTAATGAAAGAAATGGGTAGGGTGTTTTACAGGCTTTTGACATGTATGAAGGATGACATGATAATGACATATAGAATATATGACATTAACTAAGGGGAGGTTCAAGCATACATTTTGGTCCTAGGCCCCTAGAAAACTTCGGATTCTTGAAAAAGGGAATGAAGGCTCAAATGTTAAGGCTTAGGAGTAGTGCTGTTGAACAGGGAAGAGTGCACTGAAAACAAGCTTCAACCTCCTTATATTTTAACTGAGGGCAGTTTTAACTGGTGTGTCTCAATAGGCCGCTGAGAAGCTGAAAGAAAACTGTTACACTGAGGCTCCAGGTCCCTGCACACTGGAACATTTCTGTGAGTCTAGGCCCTTTGATGTTTTCAGGACAAAGATCCTTTACTCCTGCCATCTCTCTTTGGCCATATGAAAGTATAAATATCTGGGGAAACTATTCAATAAAAATGTGTGCCTTCTCTAAAAGTGATTTCTATCTAGTTAGCTCCATCTGAAGAATTTTGTTGCCTGCTTTTTATCTTGTACTCTAGTTTTATTTACTAAGAAATGTAGACATTTAAAAATATGCATCTTAAAATAAAAACCAAAAAAATTAAAATTTTGATATTGCCACATTTTGAGGTCACGATAAATTTTTCTTTTAGTGCATTCTCTTTAGATGTGTAAAGTATTTGATAAATGAATTCTAATGAACATTTATAATCTAACAAGGTTTGGGGAATTTCATTAAAATCGCTGTTGAAACTCTTATGGAGCATTTACATTTCATTTATCTGTCACAAGAGGGAGTAAGAACTCTGCTAAATATTACATATTTTCAAAATTTTCCCAAGATAAATTGTATGAAAAGAATCCCCCGAGTCCTAATGATAAAATAATTTTTCTTTTCCCTAATATAGGAATTCCTTGATCAGTTCTTCATTTTGAACTAACATGACATTACATTTAAACAGTAAAAGCTAACTTCACAAAAGTATTAGAATCTTTATGTTTAATAAAGGATCATTTTGCATTCTGAGAAGGTCTGAATGTAATTTTTATACTATTTGACTGATATGCCTGAGTTAGCCATTGTTTTCAACATTTAAGTGATTGCTGTTTTTTTTTTTCAATAATGATGCAATACAATGATGAAATATGTTGCAAAAGTGGAAAATAATCATTTAGAGGAAAATCTGAAATTCCTTTCCTAGGATGTCTGTAACCTATGACAATTTACTGTTTTCTCTTCTGATTTTATTGTTTTCTTAAGAAGCTATGTGCTAATGTGCACTCAATCACTTCATGTACCTTGATATTCCACAGATAATGAGGTAGTTTTTGGAGTAAAAGTTTAAAATATTTCCTGTGGAAAGTGCAACACTGCTGACCTTTGAAAAAGTTCTTAAGAAATAAAAATTTATATAATCTCTTTGTCTTCAAAAGATCCCATGGTTTTATATCCTTTGATAGAAGGAATATAATTTACCCTGCAAATTGCTTCTTCCTGCTTAGATATAAAAGCACCCAGGTATGCATTGCTTTATGAATATAGGACAGACATTGTGATAAATTGATGCTACAACACATTTTTTAAGATTAATATAAGCTATAGATTTTTTTCTCAATCTGAAATTCTCACAAGGAAAACATGTGGAGGGCAAGATATTTACTAATATAAATTATATAGCTCAATATGTTAATTCTTTCTTATTTTTAGTTAAATATACAGATATTAAATGGCCTAGAAATTTTGTTCTTTGGAATATTGATGAAAACTATTCAATAAAAATTTAGGCTTTGGCTATATATTATATAGCCAAAGAATTTTGCTGCCTACTTTTCATATTTAAAATTTAATTTTACAGTAGAAACTATGAACTGCAAAAGAAATACTTGTTATTGTTTTTGACACCTTAGCTATTATACGTGTCAACCAATTCCAAGCAAACTTCTGGGAATCCTGAAGAAACACAATACTTTGCCACTCCACCCACTACTCTTAAAGTTTCCCACGGTTTTTTTTCTCTTCTCTCTCTCTCTTATGTGGCTTAAACTTATGAAAGTATGAATACTAAATAAAAATTTTAAAGAAATGACTTGAAATATATAAGCTCAGAGCGGTTAGACCACAGATATTTTACATGGAAGAATACAAGTTACACTTTTATTTTAATAGTACAATTCTAAAAATTCATATTATTTAGTAAATTGCTAAATTACTAGAATTATCCTCTGGAAAAAGTTTAATTATACAAACTATACTATAGGTAGAATAGAACAGCAATAGAGAGTAGTTTTAGCACTTAGTCTTCTTTATATCTAAAACTTACATTATTGAATTTGTATTAATGATCGAAGGTTAAAGTATACACAAGAATTTACCTAATGTAAGGCAAAAAAATTTTAAAGGAAAATATATGTGTAAATTTAATATATAATTTTTAATTCAATAATATACTCTGTTCTTCAATTACTGAAAAGATATTTGTTGAACATCTGCCATTTGCTTAATCATTTTAATATTTGGTTTAAAAACAAATTCAAGATGATTTACATAAATGTAAATAATTAGAGAAGAGAAAATAATTTGAAATTAGTAGAAGAGATGAAGCATAGAAATAAGACCAAAAATAAGATGGAAATAGCAATCAAGTAATTTATATAAAATAAATACCTTGGCATTCTATACACTTGTTATTGATGAGTATAAATTTATTTTTCATTTTATAACAGCCAATGAGAAAGAAGAAAATGCAAACAAAATTTTTTATCTTTTATGAGATAAAAATAATCCAATTTTTCTAGAAAAGCACTATGTATGATATTGAGAGCAAACAGTTTTTCTCCTTTGGGTTCTCATAGAGATGATACTGTAAATTAATAAATAATACCTTCAACAACATTTTTACAGTGAGTTACTATTTCCTTACAGTCACATGTTAAGCACTGGGGATTCAAAGATGATTTCGATGCAGTTCATGATCTCAAGGGAGCTGTGATTTAGCTAAGCATATAGACATATAAATATATAATTAAAATAATACACTAAGTTTTATGATACAGGTAAAGTCAGATTATTGTGGGTACAAAAAATTCTGCCAGAGAAAATGTCTTTCCTGAGGTATTAAAATATTTTTGGTCATATTCAATAATGCACAATGGTAAAAAAGATTTTATAAGTCATAATCTTCCCATGTTTAATATCTAATTCCTTAGCCACAGGTCCTTATTGCTTCATTCTTGAACTAGACAATCTCCTGATTGGTCTTGTCTCCTTCAAAATAGTCTATGTATTGCTTTGATATTTGCTAGACTATGATTTAAATCACAGATGATCTATGATTTAAAGTTTGTACAAAAAATAAAATAAAATTTAAAATCCTTATTCTCTATTTAATTTTTATATGATCAGACCACAAATAACATTCCTATAAATTATAAACAGTTTTGAGAACATAAATAATTTTAAAAGATAATCTTTATAGTTTTCCTATTTCCAGTGTCTTCTCCAGTGCCTTGTATGTAATATGTGCTCAAAAATAGTTAGGAAGCATTGGATAAATGAATTCAGCTGGTTAAACGATGCACTGTTTCTTTAACCTTGTCAGTAGGCATGTTGAAAAAAATATCAAGATGCATTTATGTTCTTTAACTTTCTATTGATAAAAATATGTCTATTAAGTATATAGTAAAGTTCCCTTACTAATACGTTTGGTGACTACTTAGGAAAGAAATTTCTATTAAATTTAGGCTTACTAGAAAAATCATATATTTTTTCATACATATGAAAACACACTATACAATCTGTCTTTTTTTTTCTTATCACTACAGCATGTTTATTTGTATGTATATAGAGAATTCAAACATTATTAGCTTACTATAAAATTAAGAGACTTCAGTATGAATCCAAACAGATCAATTTAGTAGTATTCTGTGTATATCTTAATCTGTTTCTAGGTTAATTAGTGGTTAGTAACTGGAATAATTTTAGCAGAGTAGCTAAATAAAGATCACATCCAAATATTTGTTACATATTAAATATCTAATAGCAACGATAACGTAAGGTATTGCCTTTATTTTCTAGCACTTTAAAAATGATCTCTTTTTAAATGATATAATTACCTCATAGATAGATTGTTCAGAGAATATTGACCAAAACGGACATGATACACCTTTGATTCACATTTGATTGTGGGAAGTTAAAGCCTAGACACCTATTTTTAAAGATGTTAAATTAGAATTTATGTGGTTAAATAGAATGCTGCGATTTTATGAAGAAATAGATTTTGGGAATTTAAGCCGATTTCTAACCTTAAGTGATAAATGACATTTGAATTAGAATTACTCATTCATTTATTAATTACTGACAGCTATTGGATAACTTCTGTGTGCTGGGAATAGGGATATGATTAATAATTTCAAGTCATCTTTGGTTCAATTCTAAAGACTTCTCAGAGGGTATTTTGGAAGTCCAGATGAATGGAGGAGGATTTGGGAAAAGCTTCTAGGAGTAGTCAGTGTTCCAGCTAGTTATTAAAGGAGGTGTAGGAGATAACCAGACAAAGAAGGGGAAGGAACCGCAGGGTGGAACAGCTTGGATTGTGTGGAGAATTAGATGCCCTTTGATCTTGCTGGACAGCACATTGCTAAATGGGGAGTGGCAGCAATGAGACCAACGGTTATTCATTTATAGATCTACTTAGTCAACAGTGTATTAACTGATATTTATTATTTAGTTTACTATTAAGCGGTGCTTATTATTCATCGGAAACTTTTCTGGCCTTCAAAACAAGCACCTACTATCACATTGTAATTGGTTTACTGAATTAGAATTTTGCATTAAAATCATAGGATAATATTTAGTTCATTTTCAGTGGCAAAAAGTAAAGAGAAAAATATGCTTTGTAGCTTAGGATGAGATGTGGACTTTTAAATGACGATTGCGATTAGAATCCAAGTGTCTTCTGCTCCGCTGATTTTTCCAATCAAAATTTTCTGCCTTACTATCTTACAAACTGCATATCTCCACTTGCTTTATGTAATTTTTATTAAGACCGTATAACCAACCTGGCATTTGTAATCCTTACATTTTGATAAGTGACATGGAACTATTTAAAAGTTTAACCCTGTTTTTAAGGACTTTAGCTTAAGACAACTGTATAGCTCTTCTAGTAGCTTATTCTTTTTATCTACAATTAACTTGTTTCCATATGAAGATTTATTTATATATTGCTCATACGATAACTGATTACTCTGTGTTTTATATAAAATAGTTTGAAATGTTTTGCTTTCAGTCTCTGAAGTTATACTGATAATCTGGTTGCAGTTACTTAATACAGTCAGGAGTTTAAATTTGAGATTTAAACTTCCATCCTCCATGTCTTCCTTCCTACCATAGAAATTTTTGTGAAAGGGATTCCTGGTGCTATTTCTGCCATTTGCTTACATATATTCTGTTCCAAGAGGGCACACCCTGCGAGTGTGGGAATAAAACTCTTCTGGGCAGAGACTCCAGTGCAGCAATTATCTTAGATGAGGCTATTGGATCGCTTGATTTCTCCAGGGAGTTTGGTAATGGAGCCCAAGAACGCACCCTCTCCTGTTGCACTTCCAGCCTCACTTGTTTTTCAATGCACTATCCTAGTATAATTATCTCACCTCTTACCTCGAATAACATGAATCTTCTAATTTTGACCCATCAGTGAAATCAACTCTGGAAGGACTTTATAATAATTTTAGAGGGGAAGTTATACTTTTCAACACTGCTTGTCCGTTGAAAACTTTTAAAACTTCTAAAACTCAAAATTCAACTTGTTATTATGAGACTACTTTTTGACATTGCTACATTATAGAAAAGGGAAAAAGTTTGCTAACACAGGATGAATCTGTGCTTTAACTTATGTTTTTAATTTAAATTTTTAAAATTGAACTGAATTAACTGGACACAGTTTTAATGTTGTGCAAGTATGAATACTAAATTTTATATGGACAAATGTATCATAAGCAATTTCCAATTTGTTACTTTTAGCATTAAACAAAAATGCAGAATTATCAGTATCTTGTATTGGAGCTAAGAAGAAAGATTGAATTATCAATATGACAATAAGCATAATTTCCATCTTCAGAAGGCTTTCTATGTGATAAGTAAGCTATGTATCTGCATTATTTTCTTTAATCCTCAAAAATGGCAGCATTATGGTAGAGAGGCAGTATAAGGTCATATTTAAGTGATGAGCTCTGAAGCCAGGCTGCTTCGAGTTTGAATTCTGGTTCTATCACTTATGAGCTGTGTGACCTTGATTTACGTAACCTCTTTGTGCTTTTGTTTCCTCATCTGTAAAGGAGGAGTTGTTGGGAGGATTAAATGAGTTATTGTATGAACAATGCCTGGGACCTAGTAAATGCTCAATAAATGTTAGCTATTATTATTTGCCTATTTTACTGATTAAATAGTTTAGTTACCTTACTATATCCGTATTCCTCTCAATTTCTATACTTTTCTTTACATCGAAATATCTCAAAAGAATTGAATGCTCTATGTACACTTCTCACCCCATACATACTGTTCAATTCTATAATCTAGCTGCTCTCCACCTCACTATTCTGTTGAAACTATACTTGTCAAGGTCAGCAGCAACCAACAACTCTTCTTTGTCTTCATCGGGCAGAAGCAGCATTCAGTGCACAGCACTGGACACAAATCACCATTCCCTCTCTTTTGAAGCACTCTCCTTTTGCAAATTTCATCATATCACACTTGCTTGGCTTCTTCTCCTGTGTCACTGGCTGTTCCTTTTCAGTCTCCTTCTTGGTTCGTCATCTACTGTTGGACCTTTAGAAAGTGATATGGCTCATAGCTCAGGCTTGTGCTCTTTGTCTGTTCTCTTTCCCTAGAGGCCGTTGTCCTTTCTCATTGCTTTAACTACTTTCTACATGCTGATGACTATCAAAAATTTATCTCTACTCCAGAACATTTCCTGAGCTCTAAACATGTGTCTAACTGACTTCTTTACTTGATTATCTGTTAGACATCTCCAATTAACTTGTCCAGAACTGAAATACTTTTGAAATTTACTGCATTTTTGAGCTTCATCTTCTTTCATGTGATTTTGAATTTCTTTTAAGATGTCTAATTTCTGTATTTTAATTTCCTCGTTTACGTTTATCAATCCTTTAGCAACATTCTGAATTGTATTTATTTATTATTATCTAGTAATTCTCATCTTAAAATTTTTGCTAGATGTTATACTAGACATAGGTCATTTTCTGTCAATAAGGAAAAATAAAATTGTCATTTTTCTGATAAATGGACGAATTATCCTATTAGTACCTGTGACAACTAGTGAATTTCCACCATTTATCCTCAAAAATATATTTGGGTTTTATTTAAAATGAGAAAACTCTTTAAAAGTTGTTTTGATTCAGGTTCTTTTCTTTTAGAAATTTATTAAATGAAATCATATGTTTATCCTATATCTAACGATAAAAGAGGTTGCTTTTAGAGTACTATTATTGTTTGTATACAAATGGGATATATTGTTCACACCCACAAATACCAATTTGTAGCTTTTAAGATTTATTGCTTGGATAAGTGTTATGAATTTCTAGGAAGAAAGTGGAAGCTAAGTAGACAATAGATTTCTACTTCTCAGTTTAGAAATGATTTTCTTGCTTAAATAATATTATTTCGTGACTTTTTTTAAGTTCTAGTTTTGGGGTTAAGGCACAATTTGAATGGATTTCATGTTCCAGATCTATATTCTTACCAGATTTTATTTTAATAATGAAAAAATCTGAAAGAAGTCTTTATAATTTATTAGTATTGCTGTTTTTAATGAGAAAATATTTTTAAAATAGTAAAACTTTTTTAAAATTAAGTTTATTGGGGTAACATCGATTAATATAATTATATAATTTTCAGGTGTACATTAAAATTTGACTTCTGTATATTCTATTGTGTGTTTACCACCTAAAGTCCAGTGTTCTTCAGCTACCATATATTTGATCCTCTCTACCCACTTCATCCTCACCCTACTCCCCTATATTTAACGCTCTTTACCCCATCTACCACCCCTCTCCTCCCCATTCCCCTACCTTCTGGTAACCACTAGTCTACAGTCCATATCCATGAGTCTCTGTTTGTCCTGTTCCTTTGTTGCTTTTAGGTTTATATCCCACATATAAGTGATATCATGTGATTTCCAGACTTTTCTGTCTGGCTTATTTTGCTTAGTATGATTATTTCAAGGTCCATCCATGTTGTCACAAATGGCAGTATTTCATCTCTTCTTATGGCTGAGTAATATTCCATTATATATATGTACCATAGCTTCTTTAGCCAATCATCTATCATAGGACACTTCGGTTGCTTCCATGTCCTGGCCACTGTGAATAATGCTGCTATGAACATCGATGTACGAATATCTTTTTGGATATGGGTTTTAAAGTCTTTGGGGTAAATACCCAGTAGAGGTGTTGCTGGATCATATGGTAGATCAATTCTTAGTTATCTGAGGACCCTCCATACTGTTTTCCTATAGTGGCATACCATTTTGCAGTCCCATCAGCAGTGTATGAGGGTTCTTTTATCTCTGCATCTTCTCAACATTTGTTATTATTTGTTCTGTTGATTATAGCTATTCTAACAGATGTGAGATGGTATCTCATTATGGTTTTGATTTGCATTTCCCTAATAGCTAGCAATGTTGAGCATCTTTTCATATATTTGTTGGCCATTTGTATGTCCTCTAGAGAGAAGTGTCTGATCAGGTCTTCTGCCCATTTTTTGAATGGATTGTTTGTTTTTTTGTTGTTATTGAGTTGTATGAGTTCTTTGTATATTTTGGATATTAGACTCTTATCGGATGCATTGTTTGCAAATATATTTTCACATTTGGATGGTTGTCTCTTTACGTTGTTGATGATTTCTTTTGCTGAGCAGAAGCTTTTTAGTTTGATGTAGTCCCATTCATTTATTTTTGCTTTTACTTCCCTTGCCTTTGAGGTCAAATTCGTAAAATCCTCTTTAAGTCCAAGGCCTTGAGTTTAGTTCCTATGTTTTCTTCTATGTATTTTATTGTTTCAGGTCTTATATTCAGGTCCTTAATCCATTTTGAGTTAATTTTGGTGTGTGGTGATAGTCAACAGTCTAATTTCATTCTTTTGCAGGCGGCACCATATATTGAATAGGCTTTCCTTTCTCCACTGTATGTTTTGGCTTTTTTGTCGAAAATTATTTGCCCATATAAATATATGTTTACTTCTGGACTCTTGATTCTGTTCCACTGGTCCATGTGTCTGTTTTGCTGCCAATACCATGCTGTTTTGATTACTGTCACTTTGTAGTATAATTTGAATCTGGGAGAGTGATGCCTCCAGCCTCATTCTTTTTTCTTAGATGGCTTTGGCAATTCAGGGTCTTTTGTGCTTCCACGCAAATCTGATGATTTTTTGTTCTATTTTTTTACAAAATGCCGATGTGATTTTGATGGGGATTGCATTAAATCTGTATAATGCTTAGATAATATGGTCATTTTAACTATGTTGATTCTTCCAATCCAAGAACATGGAATCTCTTTCCATTTCTTTGTATCTTCTATGATTTCTTTTGATAGGGTCCTGTAGTTTTCATTATATGGGTCTTTCATATGTTTCATTAAATTTATTCCTAGGTATTTTATTCTTTTTGTTCCATTTACAAAAGGAATTATTTTTTCCACTTCTTTTTCTGACATTTCATTATTAGAGTATAAGAACACTATGGATTTTTGAGAATTGATTTTGTATCCAGAGACTATATTGTATTTGCTTATTGTTTCTAATAGTGTTCTTGTGGAGTCTTTAGGGTTTTCTATAATAGAGAATCATGTCATTAGTAAATAGTGACAGTTTGACTTCTTTATTTCCTATTTGGATACCTTTTACATCTTTCTCTTGTCTGATTGTACTTGCTAAGATCTCTAATGTTATATTGAATAACAGTGGCAATACTGGACAGCCTTGCTTTGTTCCTGATCTTAGAGGGAAGGTTTTTAGTTTTTCACCATTAAGTATAATGTTGGCTGAGGGTTCGTCATAGATGGCCTTTATTGTGTTAAGGTACTTTCCTTCTATACCGATTTTGTTAAGTGTTTTGATCATAAATGGATGCTGTATCTTGTCGAAGGCTTTTTCTGCATCTTTGATATGATCATATGATTCTTATTTTTTAATTTGTTCATGTGGTGTATCACATTAATCGATTTGCAATTTGAACCATCCTTGTGACTCTGGGATGAAGCCAACCAGATCGTGGTGTATAATCTTTTTAATATGTTGCTGCATTTGGTTCACTAGTATTTTATTTAGGATTTTTGCATCTATGTTCATGAGAGATATTGGTCTATAGTTTTCTTTTTTTATGTTACTTTTGACCAGATTTTGGTATCAGAGTGATATTGGCCTCAAAAAATGCCTCCTCTTTTATTTTTTGGAAGAGTTTGAGGAGAATAGGTTTTAAATCTTCTTTGAATGTTTGGGAGAATTTACTGGACTTTTACCTTTTGGTAGATTTTTGATGATTGTTTCAATTTCCATACTGCTGATAGTTCTATTTAGATTTTCCAGTTCTTTATTTGGTCTAGAAGATTGTATTTTTCTAAGTACTGGTCCATTTCTTCTAGGTTATTAAATTTGGTGTTATGTACTTTTTCATAGTTTTCTTGCATGAACCTTTGTATTTCTGCAATGTCAGTCGTAATTTCCCCTCTTTCATCCCTGATTTTGTTTATTTGTGTCCTTTCTCTTGTTTCTTTAGTGAGTCTAGCCAGGGGTTTGTCAATTTTATTAACCTTCTCAAAGAACCAGCTCTTTGTTGTATTTATTTTTTTCTATTTTTTTTGTTTTGTTTTGTTTTCAGTTTCATTTATTTCTGCTCTAATTTTGATTATTTCTTTCCTTCTACTGACTTCAGGCCTCATTTGTTCTTTCTTTTCTAGTTTTTTTAAGATGAAGCATTAGGTTGTTTATTTGGGCTTGTTCTTGTTTTTGGAGATAAGCCTGTAATGATATGAACTTTCCTCTTATGACTACTTTTGCCATGTCC
>NW_011888783.1:6312761-6315337 GCF_000151845.1 Pteropus vampyrus | reverse complement strand
ATGTGATTTTGATGGGGATTGCATTAAATCTGTATAATGCTTAGATAATATGGTCATTTTAACTATGTTGATTCTTCCAATCCAAGAACATGGAATCTCTTTCCATTTCTTTGTATCTTCTATGATTTCTTTTGATAGGGTCCTGTAGTTTTCATTATATGGGTCTTTCATATGTTTCATTAAATTTATTCCTAGGTATTTTATTCTTTTTGTTCCATTTACAAAAGGAATTATTTTTTCCACTTCTTTTTCTGACATTTCATTATTAGAGTATAAGAACACTATGGATTTTTGAGAATTGATTTTGTATCCAGAGACTATATTGTATTTGCTTATTGTTTCTAATAGTGTTCTTGTGGAGTCTTTAGGGTTTTCTATAATAGAGAATCATGTCATTAGTAAATAGTGACAGTTTGACTTCTTTATTTCCTATTTGGATACCTTTTACATCTTTCTCTTGTCTGATTGTACTTGCTAAGATCTCTAATGTTATATTGAATAACAGTGGCAATACTGGACAGCCTTGCTTTGTTCCTGATCTTAGAGGGAAGGTTTTTAGTTTTTCACCATTAAGTATAATGTTGGCTGAGGGTTCGTCATAGATGGCCTTTATTGTGTTAAGGTACTTTCCTTCTATACCGATTTTGTTAAGTGTTTTGATCATAAATGGATGCTGTATCTTGTCGAAGGCTTTTTCTGCATCTTTGATATGATCATATGATTCTTATTTTTTAATTTGTTCATGTGGTGTATCACATTAATCGATTTGCAATTTGAACCATCCTTGTGACTCTGGGATGAAGCCAACCAGATCGTGGTGTATAATCTTTTTAATATGTTGCTGCATTTGGTTCACTAGTATTTTATTTAGGATTTTTGCATCTATGTTCATGAGAGATATTGGTCTATAGTTTTCTTTTTTTATGTTACTTTTGACCAGATTTTGGTATCAGAGTGATATTGGCCTCAAAAAATGCCTCCTCTTTTATTTTTTGGAAGAGTTTGAGGAGAATAGGTTTTAAATCTTCTTTGAATGTTTGGGAGAATTTACTGGACTTTTACCTTTTGGTAGATTTTTGATGATTGTTTCAATTTCCATACTGCTGATAGTTCTATTTAGATTTTCCAGTTCTTTATTTGGTCTAGAAGATTGTATTTTTCTAAGTACTGGTCCATTTCTTCTAGGTTATTAAATTTGGTGTTATGTACTTTTTCATAGTTTTCTTGCATGAACCTTTGTATTTCTGCAATGTCAGTCGTAATTTCCCCTCTTTCATCCCTGATTTTGTTTATTTGTGTCCTTTCTCTTGTTTCTTTAGTGAGTCTAGCCAGGGGTTTGTCAATTTTATTAACCTTCTCAAAGAACCAGCTCTTTGTTGTATTTATTTTTTTCTATTTTTTTTGTTTTGTTTTGTTTTCAGTTTCATTTATTTCTGCTCTAATTTTGATTATTTCTTTCCTTCTACTGACTTCAGGCCTCATTTGTTCTTTCTTTTCTAGTTTTTTTAAGATGAAGCATTAGGTTGTTTATTTGGGCTTGTTCTTGTTTTTGGAGATAAGCCTGTAATGATATGAACTTTCCTCTTATGACTACTTTTGCCATGTCCTAAAAGTTTTGATATGTTGTAATATCATTATCATTCATTTCTATGTATCTCTTGATCTCTCTTTTTATTTCTTCTCTGACTCAGTTATTCTTCAGTAGCATGCTGTTTAATCTCCATGTATCTGTGGTTCTTTCCGTTTTCTTCTGAAGTTGATCTCTAGTTTCAAGGCATTATGATCAGATAATATGGTTGGTATCACTTCAACCCTCTTTTATTTGTTGAGGCTATCTCTGTGTCCCAGTATGGGGTTGATTCTTGAGAATGTTCCACGTGCACTAGAGAAGAATGTATAAGCAGCTGTTTTGAGATAAAAGGCTCTGTAAATGTCAATTATGTCCAGTTGGTCTAATGTGTCATTTAAGGATATGATTTCCTTATTGATTTTCTGTTTGGATGATCTGTCCATATCTGACAGTGGGTATTTAGATCCCTTACTACGATACTGTTTTGGTCTGTTTTTCCTTTTAGTTCTGTTAGTAATTGCTTTACATATTTCAGGGCTCCCTGATTGGGAGCATAAATATTAATAAATGTATTGTCTTCTTGGTGCATGATTCCCTTTATCATTATGAAGTTTCCCTTGTTATCTTTCTTTACATTTTTTCTTTTGAAGTCTATTTCATTCGATATTAGTACCACTACTCCTGCTTTTCTCAGAAAGCCATTTGCTTGAAATATTATTTTCCACCCTTTCACTTTGAGTCTGTAATTGTCTTTGGAGCTGAGATGTGTCTCCTGAAGGCAGCATATGGTTGGGTTTTGTTTTTTGGTCAGTTCTTCAGCTCTGTGCCTTTTTATTGGTGAGTTCAATCCATTTACATTTAGGGTGATTATTGAAACATGAGGTCTTCCTATAGTCATTTTATCTTTTGCTTTTTGGTAGCTTGGTGTTTCCATTGCTTCCTTGTCCTCGTGTCTCTGTTTTCTGGTTGGCTTTTGTGGATTTTCCTTCTGGTTCTTGTTTTTTTT
>NW_011888783.1:6311226-6311566 GCF_000151845.1 Pteropus vampyrus | reverse complement strand
TTTTGGTAGCTTGGTGTTTCCATTGCTTCCTTGTCCTCGTGTCTCTGTTTTCTGGTTGGCTTTTGTGGATTTTCCTTCTGGTTCTTGTTTTTTTTTGTTTTTTTGTTTTTTGTTATATACTTCAGTTCTGAATCTTTGGTGTGTGGTTACCATTACAAATATGAAAAGGATAGTTTTATATATATATAATATATACAGTTGTCCACTTTCTTCTGCTTGTGCCTTGTCTCCATTCCCTTTCGTGTATTTGGATCTTTGAATCCTCCCCTTTTCAATCATTGTTATCTCAATTTGTCCCTATGTATGCTGAACATTCACTACTATCTTGCTATAGCAATTC
>NW_011888783.1:6308308-6311176 GCF_000151845.1 Pteropus vampyrus | reverse complement strand
ATTTGGATCTTTGAATCCTCCCCTTTTCAATCATTGTTATCTCAATTTGTCCCTATGTATGCTGAACATTCACTACTATCTTGCTATAGCAATTCTCTTCTTATTGTTTAAGCTTATAGTGCTTTGTTCTTAGTAAGGATTGCACTCCTCTGCTTCTATTTGCCTAATAGTCACTTTACTCCTAATTATGTATTCTTTTTTGTCATTTTGTTTTAGGTGAGCTGACTTCTTTCAGTATTTCCTATAGTGCAGGCCTCATAATGGAGAATTCCCTCAATTTTTGTATGTCTGGAAAGGTCTTAATTTCTCCTTCATATCTAAGGGAGAGCTTAGCTGGATTTATTATTCTAAGCTGGTAGTTCCTTTCACTTAATAGTTTAAATATTTGATTCCATTCCTTTCTGGATTGTAAGGTCTGCACTGAGAAGTCTGATGATAATCTAATGGGTTTTCCTTTGTACATTACTGTTTTCTTCTCCCTGGATGCCCTGAGAATTCTATCTTTGTCATTGATTTTTGATCACTTTAATACAATGTGTCTTGGTGAAGGCCTTTTTACGTTGAGATAATTGGGTGTTCTGTTGACTTCTTGAATTCCAAGCTCATTTCTTAGATTTGGGAAATTCTCACCACTATTTTTCTGAAAATGATTTCTAGTCCTGCTCCTTTTCCTCACCTTCAATAAGGCCCATTTTTCTTATGTTTCTTCTCCTGGTGGTATCAACTAGTTCTTGTATTTCTCTTTCATTATTTTTTATTCTTCAGTTTCTTTCTTCTTCCTTTTGATTTATTTCTAGATTTCTGTCTTTAATAACACTGATCCTTTCCTCCATTTGGTTGACTCTATTTCCCAAGCTTGCTATTTCATTTTTCAACTCTTACAGTGTGATCGTCATCTCCAGAAGATCTATTCTGTTCTTTTTGAGGGTTTCAGTCTCCTTGCTCTGCTCATCTAGTTGTTTTTGCAATTCCTGAAATTGTTGATATGACTTGTTTAAGAACTCACTGACTTTTTTCAGAAGTACCATCTTGAATTCTCTGTCATTTAGGTCGCATATTTCTATGTATGTAAGCTTATTTTCTGGAGATTTTTCTCTTTCTTTCTGAGATGTCTTGTCATCTTGGTTGTTCATGGTGTTTAATGGACTATTTCTCCTCCTGGGCATTAATGGAAGTGTATTCTGCTGTTTTTCCAGAAAGAAGATTTATTATATAAAGGTCTCTCTAGCCTGCTGCAAAGAAGGCACTTATCTTTTGGTTTCCAGTAGGTGGCGTCTAAGCCTCCTTGGATCCCTGCTTTATATAAAGCTTAAATAATGCCTTTTTTATTTTCTTGTAGATATTTAATTACGCTTGCTACCCTCAGTTTCAGTCCCTGTCAGTGTCGGCAATAGTCTCAGCAGCATTGGCTCAGATTCTCCTGGGGCTCCACAGAGATTGGTCTCAAAAGGTATGGGGGGAAGGTCCCTTTGAGTTGGGAGTTAGGGGCTGTGGCTCAGCCTGTTTTTCAACCAGGGCTGGTAAAAATCAACTATTGTTTCTCTGCGGTCCCGTCCCACTTCTCTGCTTTCTGCCCTGATGACTGGGCCGTGCTGCCAGCTGCGTGGAACTCATAGCATTCCCAGGCAGGGCTGTTCTGGGAAGTCGCCACACTTTCACCCCTCCCCGCTCCCTTCCTCCTGCAAAGAGCTCCAGAGGCTGTGAGAGGCAGCTTCTTTAATTCTCCCAGTCCACTGCCCGACACCCGGAGTTCTGACCTGTGGTAGTTCTTATGTGCAGATCCCATGCTCGGACGTGCTGGTGTGCAGTATGGGTGTTTTTTGTTAAGTTTTAGATGTTCAGCTTATTGTTGTTTCAAGGGAAGAGATCTGAGGACGTCTCTTACTCCGCCATATTTCCCAGAATATAAAAATATTTTTTATTTACTTTACAAAGTACTTTAAACTGGTTTACTTGTATTATAGTGAAATAGATAAGATACTTTTAAAACAATATGTTAAATTTGAGAATAAAGCAGTGGATTTTTAAAGTAGAAAATAGAGTTGAGATTCAGAAAGTCTACTGATATGCTACTGACATGCCTTCCTTTCAAGAACAACATATGCATGAATTACCCATTTATTTGTTGTCCTTTAACATCCTTTAGTAAGTCCCAGTTGTCCATTTTGAATTTGGAATATCGATATTTTCTTACTGTTTTCACACCTCAGATGCTGTCTAAAAAAGCTTATTTAAAAGCTTCTAGAGGTAGTAAGAACTTAATACATTTTTGTCTAATATTAAAAATGTTGTTTGATAACAGCTTTCCAATTATTAGAGCGATTTTTATATGGGGCCATAAGGAGTATAAATAAAGTTGAGAGAAAAAGGTTGGGGTGGGATTAACCTTTTTTAAGTCTAAAATGGAGATAGAAATGAACTGAAAAAAAAGTCCCCTTTAGTTTGCACTGTGCGACAGATGGCTGTATCTACTAGGTCTTTCACATGAGATTTTTGTGGTCTTCACAAGAATTTTCTGTGCAATTCTCAGCAAGTTGCAACATTAGAGATATTATGATAACTGGTTATCAGTGATTAAGCAGTCTTGTGCTTTCATATCTTTGCCTAACACTTGATAGACTTCACATTTAATCGGATAAAAGTGTGTTTTCCTGATTGACAGCTTCAGTTCGTGTAATCAGATTTCAAGGTTTTTTTTAGGGTATTTCATTAGTCATGACACCACTTTGATCTCAGAGTCATACACTTGAAAAGATCCATGGAGTTGGAAATGTTTTAGCTAGAACAGATTCGAATGGAAGGGCATTTAAAGGAGCCAGTGTTTCTCTGCTTTGAGTGGGAAAAGCAGCTTCTCTCCTAAATCATGAA
>NW_011888783.1:6263285-6308258 GCF_000151845.1 Pteropus vampyrus | reverse complement strand
TAAGTCTAAAATGGAGATAGAAATGAACTGAAAAAAAAGTCCCCTTTAGTTTGCACTGTGCGACAGATGGCTGTATCTACTAGGTCTTTCACATGAGATTTTTGTGGTCTTCACAAGAATTTTCTGTGCAATTCTCAGCAAGTTGCAACATTAGAGATATTATGATAACTGGTTATCAGTGATTAAGCAGTCTTGTGCTTTCATATCTTTGCCTAACACTTGATAGACTTCACATTTAATCGGATAAAAGTGTGTTTTCCTGATTGACAGCTTCAGTTCGTGTAATCAGATTTCAAGGGTTTTTTTAGGGTATTTCATTAGTCATGACACCACTTTGATCTCAGAGTCATACACTTGGAAAGATCCATGGAGTTGGAAATGTTTTAGCTAGAACAGATTCGAATGGAAGGGCATTTAAAGGAGCCAGTGTTTCTCTGCTTTGAGTGGGAAAAGCAGCTTCTCTCCTAAATCATGAACTGCTTTTGGTCACTTAAAAAAAAGAAAAAAGAAGAGAAGAGAAAGATGGCTGATCCAGATGTAATTTATCATTTATGTAGTCCTTGATATATGATCCAGAGTTAATGATTCATGCTGTTGGTGCCAGAGCTGACATAACCAGATGTGAAACAGTTTTAGTTCAGTAATGCATATAGTGTACACTTACAACTTGCACTGCAGTCTCTCTCCATGAAGACAAAATGACTACATCATAGTATGATGAGCATGGAGGAGTTTCCCCTTTCTACAGAGCAACAAATGACATATTCACTCCAGATATTCTTTCATACAATTTGTTTGAAGAGCAACTACATATATGTGGTATGCTGAACCCAACACAACTGTGGCTTTGTGGGCCAGGACTGCATGCAAGATAATAGCTATGCCAAAGAAATGGAACTAACAATTTATTATTTGCTCTGAATACATTTATATACTCAAGAAAACCACAACAGTAGAAATGTTCTTCTAAAAACCCTTTCCTGGTTTTCATTTTTTAAGGATTTTATTCAATGGATTTTTCATTTCAAATGAACACTGAAAATTCTCTCATATTTCTTGTCTATGAATGACTTGCCACTTGTCTGTCAAACTGTGTTGCTTTCCTCCAAAACAATGAAAATTTTCTGCATTAGACCCATAACTAGATGGTGTCTTCCTCAATAATAATTCAGCATTAATATTGAAAGGACTCAATGTTAAAATGCATGCCTAGTATACTGTTAGGCATGCAGCTTTATTGTTATTAGCATTGCTATTATTTTTTATTGACTTTTAGGAGGTTTTTCTTCCCTTAGATTTTAAGCTTCCTAGAGCAGAGTTTTTGTATATTCTGATCTATGTTCCATGGTTCTCAGATGATACAGTAGCCACCAGTTTTAATGAATTTAAGTGAATAAGTGAAAAGTGACCATTCTTCACAGCCTGCAAATAAGCACATTTTGTTTTAGCTTCCCAGTCTGTCACATAATGAATTTTTGACATTTTAGGATTAATGCATCTGAAGGCACTTTAAGTCCTAAAATCTACTGAATGAATTCTTTGAATTAAATTTTATCTTCTAGTCCAGTTATTTTTCAGCTCACAATTTCTTTTAATCTTATTACATTTTTTCTTAGGCTCTAGACCCATTGGTCACTTAAATGACATAAATTCTTCAAAAGGATTTAACGTATCACTTCTCCTAGGGAGAATTTTTTTTTTCTTTTCATATCATTTTCTTTTCATACATTTTAGCATTTTAAGAATTTTGTTTAGAGTAGGTGTACTTTAACTGCAGTTGCTCAGAAAAACTCTTGGGCTTATTGAAGAAAGAATTCCAGTGCAGAAGGACAAGCGCTATGGTTATTCTGAGGTTTAATTCTTCTTTCCCCCTCCTTGAGCCATGTTGTGCAGATGGAGAGCCCATACTTAGAAACACTCTGTCCATATTACAGAAGAAAACAGGAAAATGAAATCCTCTAGTAAACGGTTTTTTTTTGTAGCAACTTTGTTGAATCCTATAATTCATACGCAGTACAATTCATCCACTCAAGGTGTAAAATTCAATATTTTTTAATATATTCACAAAGTTGTACAATCATCACCACAATAAAATTTAGAACATTTAATTACCTCAAAAAGAAAGCTTATACCTGTCAGCTATCATCCTCCAACTTCCCTATCCCTCCTCCAGTTCTAAGCAGACACTAATTACTTTCTGTCTCTGTAGATTTGCCTATTCTGGACATTTCATGTAATTGAATCACAGAATATGTGGTTCCTTGTGACATGCTTCTTTTAGTGAAGAGTTTTGATTACTCCACAAAGCAATAGGTTAACCCAGCCATCTAAAAATTTCGATTTAGCACATTCTATATGCACAAACTTTGGCAGCTTTTATAGTATTGCTGTCCTAAAAGGTCCAGCTCAATTCCTACCTCCTCCAGGAAGTTTTCCATTCTGCCCGCCTAATTAGTAGTTAGCATATCATGATTAACAACTGTAATTATTAATATTAATGAATATTTAGTGTACCATAGGCTAGATATTGGGCTAAGTGCTTAATATGTTATCTTATTTAATCCACCCTGTGAGGTAGATATTATTTTTATTTAACAATTGAGGAAACATTTTAAAAGAACCTAAGTAATTTTCTTAAGATTGCATATAAAATAATAAACTTTCAAACACTTGCCTGTCTGGTTCCATAAATTGAGAATAGTTTGACATCCTTAGGAACTTACACGTTATATATATACTTTTTTTTGGAAAAAAATAACTAATTAGTTATCTAACTAAATACAAAATTGCATAAAAGAATCATTTCATAATGATATGCTTTCAATTACTTTGTATGTAAAATAACATTTATTTAAATTGCTATTTATAAATATAGTTATTCATCTATACATTTCTTTAAAAAATGTTATTTATAGATTTCTGTTTTAGAACTATTTTTTTAAAGCAGATGTTTAATTTTTCTCTATATAACAAAATACTTTATAGTTCTTGTGCACAAGAAAATTTCAATGTTTAGGTTATGTTTAAACTTCTGAAACATGTAAATTTACCTGATTGGATTAGAGTGCCTTTAGGTATTCATTCTTTGAAAGAATTCTCAACTGATTTTCAATACCTAATTTAATATTAGAGCAAATTTTGAGTTTATATTAAAAAAAGATCCTTATTGAGACGAGGTATTCAAAGACTATCTAGGATGCCATTGACAATTGTCTTTAGGATTATTTAGATTGGACATTTTATATTGATCTGATGGAACATAAATACACCTGTGATGTATCAATCTGAAAATAATTTACCTTTTGCTATCACTGATTGTCACAATGCTTTCAAAGTTTTGCAAGTTGGGAACATATTCTTGCTATAGTTTTAAAATACTCAGTTCTTGTATTTTGATTTAGCATGATTTCATCATTAGTTTCCTTTCTTTTTGCATTATATTATCTATCTGGAGACAGACAGACAGACAGACAAACATGTTTTTATCTAGGGATTAACACGGAGATGCCTCAGAGAGAAACTTTTAGCTTTGATAACTTGAATAACAAAACACATTAACAAAATTTTGTGCAAAATACTGTGCTTATTGATAAGTGCCTCCTTTATATATCTCGGCTTCATGTGGAGGATGGTATTAGAGGTTGGAGCTTTTGCCACAAAACTAACACAAAAAGGTGATCATTCTATTCCCTATTCCTTCATTTTTCCAAACTATCTTCTCTCTGAAGGTGCATACATGGAGCATATGGGCAGAGCCTCTCAATGTTTTCTACTGAAGTGAATTCAAATGTTCACTAATTCCATCAGCCGCACAACTCTGAGAGCTGAAGTTCATGACAACTGATAGGCTTGTCAGACAATCGGGCTAATTTTTATATGTTAGGTCCCTTTCACGCTAGGCTTCTGTCCCCATCTTAGGTGGGTCAGAAGCAGAAGAAGGGGCAACTGCATATCAAAGAAGATCAAGTATACATAAATAATTTTATTTTTTAATTTTAGACAATCTCTTTAGGAACCGATTCTTTTTCCAAGCAAGGGAAATAAAAGATTGTAGACACATCCCTGATTCAGACCACAACTGAAGCATCCTCACTGTGTGAGAATAAGTGAGAAATCTAAATTCTTTAGGAGAACCATAACTGCCTCAAGACAGGACCAGAAACCAAGGGTCTTATTTTGGCACAAGTCTGAGTGAGCATATTTCATTTTCCTAAAAAAAGTGGGCTCAATCTATGGAGTTTCTCTCTCAAGTAATTGAACTCCAAGAGTTCTTAAACACAAGCCTTCATGACAAAAGTCTTTCTTGTCATCTTAAGACTCCACATTTATGGCCACGTTTTGGTATCCCTTCCAGTGTCATGTACTGATGAATCTAGGACTCATCTCTTTGCTATTCTAAACCAAATATATAATACTTATCTTCTGATAGTTTAAAAAAAATGAACCCATTGGGAAAATGTGAGTAAAAATGGTGAAACTTAAACATTTACTGGTCTCACTAGTCCAAAACTGTCTTTCTCTTTTAAAAGTCTATTATTTTTATATAGTCATGCATCACATAATGATGTTACAGTCAGTGATGACCAAATATATGACAGGGATCCCATAAGATTACAATGGAATTGAAAAATTCCTATCACCTAATGGTGTTGTAACATTGTGACACATTACTCATATGTTTGTGATGATGCTGGGGTAAACAAATCTATTATGCTGCCATTCATATAAAAGTCTTGTATATCATATTTTTACAGTACTTTTTCTATGTTTAGATATTTTTAGATACACAAATACTCACAATTGTGTTACATTTGTTTGCAGTATTCAGTACAGTTACATGCTGTATGAGTTGGTAGCCTAAGAGCAATAAGCTATACCATGTAGCCTAGGCATGTAGTAGGCTGTACCATTTCGTTTGTGTAAGTGCTCTTTATAATAGTTGCACAATGATGAAATTACCTAATGATGCATTTCTCAGAAACGTGACTGTATTTCTATTATGTACTTTTCAAAAAACAAGTAAAAATAAGTTGTAGTACTCAAATCTAATTTTTTTGTGATTCTATTGTTTAACTTAAAACTTTTAAACTAAACACATATGATTAGAATAGTTAATATTAAAATGTATTTTTATGTTAATAGTAATAACCTGATTGCTAGGTCAATGTTTTAAGATTTTTAAGTTGGAATGTAATTTTATACCAATTTTAGTTAGAGAAACATTTAATATTTAAGTTAAACCAAGAAATCAGTTCAAATTCTGAAAAGTCAAGTAGCTTAAGCTATGCACATAACTTTTTCTTAAAAGTTATACTTTAAATTATATTTTAAAATTGTCCACTAAAGTTATAAATTTAAAGTCATAAAGTTTGTAAATTAAAAAAATTATAATTTAAAGTAAAAATTTAGACCTATCAATACTTAATGACATATTTAGCATTCCTTTTGCTCATTTAGGCAGTAAGAGTACATAAGTCTCACATTCATAAAAATTTTGATATTCATAAAGTTCAAATAAGTAATAAAAATACAAAGCAATGCAAGCAAATTACTGTATAATAAAAAAAATCATGAACAATTCTTTTAGGACAATCGAGTAGAAAATTCCCAAGGTTATACAGCTTGATTTTATAAGTGTGAATTATTTGCTATCCCTACAGATCAAACATAGAAGGAAAGGCAAAACCTTGACCTAATTTAAGCTATTGCCTTTAATAAGTTATAAATATGATAGAAAACTGCCGTAACTTTCAGTAATTTACACAGGCTCTCCGGATAAATATGTCCTGCTGCTTTCTTCCTTACTTGCTTATCAATTAAGAGTGAAGTATAACAAGAATTTAGAGCTATAGCAAATGTAGAGAAAGCTTTAGAGATTAGAACTATGAGAACACATTTTTCAGTCTTTATAAAACAATCACTGGGGATTATAGTAGTTGTTCAATACGTATTTCTAGTGGATTGATAAATGGGTTGGGAATGATTTTCAAGAACCCTCGACAATTAGGTTATGAGTTTCTTCTAGCTACCATCAAAGAGAAACAGGCTTTGAAGTACATACATGGCATAATCCCTGGTGAGTTTATTTATTTATTTTTTAAATGTGTCTTTTTAGTAAAAGAAAGACTCAAATGAAATTTTTTATAGTTTGTCCCACAAATGATTTATTCTTCCATGATTAAGCAGTAATATCAATAGCAGTAAGGTTTATGACTTTTCAAATTTGATAGAAATCTTTATAAAGAAGCATATCTTCTCGTCCTATTATTGAGATTGCTGTTATAACAAAGATTTATGCTCTCTCTTTAAGAATTTTAGCAAACTTTCTTCTCACACAAACAGTGCAACTGTTCTTTATGATAATTTTACTAAGTTGGGTAATGAATACACTTTTATGTTTCTTTCCACTTCCTAAGGCTCTGTCCTTTCTTTTACAGTTTCTTATCAAAGCCAGCAGACATCCTACATCTGTCTTCAAGCCCTTAACAGAGTTTTGAAGTTTAGGAGGAGCTTCATATGGGGTTATCTCTCTTTGCTTCTTGCAGCCCGAAGTCAAATAATATGAGTGTAAGAAACACTAAAAACAAATAATATATTGTCTTGTGTCTTCAGTTTCTCTTCCTTTTCTAAATAAAAGCTACATTGTATGGTGTGTCTGTGGAATTTTACAGTTTCCTACAGTGGGAGAAATGCTGAGCAGACCTTTAATATTCTTCATATATTCTGGATCCTTAAGATAACTGTGGTGTTTACACTTGGAGGCAGCTAGTTTGGAGTGGGGTGATTTAGAATATTTTGTAAAATTTCAAAAGCATTTTTTTCATTTCTTGACATAAGTTGTTCTGTCTGCTCCAGAAGTAGGGGTGAGAAAACTGGGAAAACAGCATGAGCTAAAGCACTCTATGGGCCCCCGTTTTGTATAGGATTACTCAGTGTTGGGCAACACTGTGCAAGTTTTAAATCAGTCTACCTAGGTGAGTAATTTAATTCCAGAATTCATTCAGAAAAAAGGTCAAAGAAACATCATTGATTTTCCTAACAATCGATTTCCTTTAGATTTTTTGTGGCATTATATTAAAATAAGCAGTATCTATTTCTATGTCTTAGTATGGGCATTTATGATTAGCCTCAGGAGAGGTAAAGCACTGAATCAGAAGGGGGCTGTCTGTGTTCTGGTTCTGGTTCTGGTTCCTCTCCATGTTAGCCATCATTCCCCCTGGACACATTAAAGTCTTTCTCAGTCTGTTCCTTAGTCAGGTAGGGGTACAAATCTCTTCCCTGCATCCATCATATTTTTGCTGTCATGTATCTGTACATATTTTGAAATGTAAATTTTTCTACAAATATTAGTAAATCATAGTTACAGTAGCCCTGAACAAGATAGCTGTTGTTTCTGTCCTCAAGGATCTGCAGGGAAGGCTCAAATACTTGGCAGGTACTTTGAAGAAGGGTGTGATAAACTAAACAGTAGGAAGTATGAAGTCACATATCCTGCAAACAAACTTCTCCTCAGCAATGCAAGGCTGAAACTCATCCCAGATGCCAGATACCTCACAAGGAAAAGGTGCAATGGTGAACTAATGGAAAAAAAATTCATAAGAATGACTACAGTGTCATCTCAGATTTGGAGTGGGCCAATCTAGGGTCTTCTTCTCCCCCTTTTCCCACAGACAGGTTGTATGTAGATCTAAACTTTTATAACTTGTTCAGGTAGGAATTGTCAGTTGTATCTCCTTCTTTGTAGCAAATTTTGATGCTGCATCTACACCTATGTACACCTATGTACATAATGCTACATAGACCAAATTATTTCACCTCAAATAATTCTACTCTTTTCTTGGCGCATCCTTTATTCAAAAGGTAGATTCGGAGGAAGCCAAACAGTTGGTATAGGCAAGAGAAGCCTGTCTTTCTCTTGCAAATAATGAGCAATAACAATTGAGGTATGTCATTGATTCTATCCCTATTTCTGAAGAAAATTTTCTCAATCTATTTGCTTTCTATTTTTTTATATTTTTTTGTGAATATTTTTTTTTATCTCTGATTTTTTTAACACCTTTTTTTTGTGACAAAAAAAAAAATTAATGCAATTTCCAAGAGATTTAGAGTTCAGTTTAATCAAATCACCTGAATTTCCCTTAAATTCTTCCTATGTAAATAGTGGGTTGCCTTAACTGATTGCACCTAGAGATTTTTCTCCTATTTATTTTGCCTGAGTCTTTTAACTAGTTCCACCATCACTACTTTCACACTTCTATGTCTTATTCTTGTAGGGGAAATTTTTATCCAATTGAGTAGTGAAAATTTCCTGGGTGGGGCGAAGGGAAGGTGGGGAGGGCTGAGAGTAGGGAAAGCGATATGACAATGGAGTTTTGCAGTTCTATGGTTACTAAAAGGTTAATTTTTGTAGTTCTGGAAGTAAAGATGATTTAAAAATGTAGAAATTTGTAAATTCGAAAACTAGACCAGAGGAAGATTGATGCTAATTATATTCCTGATTTGTTCCCTTTCTAGGTTTAACATCTGTGTTAGTGGCTTCTGAACATTGCTCGGTCTCTGCTTCCTCACTGTTGGGAAAAGAACAGCAGGATTTTTCGATGAGACTCCTGTGGAATATTCTCTGGAAGTCTAATGGAAGAAGCAGGGAAAAACTGAAGCAAAAGTAACTAAGTGGCCAGACCAAGGTGGTTCCTTTTTACTGTGTCAACTCTATTTCAGGGTCTATCTCTTCACTGTGAACTTCGATTTCCTTGGAATCCTAGATTATTTTCTTTTCACTGCCTTAGGGAGTTTCTTCTGCTGTCCATCCCATTAGGATTAATGACTCTTTTGGATAGTCTCCTTGGCCTTTGCTCAGCTTCTCTCCAGGGCCTTTGCTGTTAGTCACCATGGTTTGGGCCCTATGGCTCTAAGAGTGAGTGCTCCTCCCCTACCGTTACCAGGATCGTGGTTTTCCTACCTTGATATTCCAGTGCCCCAGCTCCCACTTGTGGTCAAGGCAACAGTTCATGAATATTAGATGGTAGTATTGCTAAAGATGAAAATTAATAGTGAATATTATTTAGAAGAGAAAGAGATATAGTTGGAAGAATGCTTAGAGAATAAACAGCTGGGGCAGAGAGTTAGAGGTTTTTGAGATGGGTAAAATGAGAGGGGTTGTCCCCTGAACCCTAGGGAAAACTGCATGTTGGAAAAATTTGACTTTGGTACAATCTCACTTATTTTTTGGACCTGCGTTATAGATTTTATTTTTTTATTCCCAGACCTCCTCCTCCCTCTCCCAATGACCAAGTCCTTTAATTCTTCGGAATTTACTACTTTAATCGCTAACATTCTCCTTCTCCTATCAGCTATTCTCAAATATAACCATTCTCCTCATTATTTCATCACTCCCTTATTTCCCAGGTTTGACATTAAAATGGGAATAACTGGTAGAATTATTCCTCCAGGAGAATATTTCATTATAGAAAAAGAACCTACCAATCCAAATATAACTTTTAATTTATAGACTGTGTCCATGGTAGAGTCTGGGTGCATGAAAAACTTTCTGTGCATCTTTCCTAATCTCAGGTGGCTGGCCTATCCCTCTGGGTTGCACCCACTCAAGTAATTTTCCAGATAAATTAAAATACATAAAATTGACACTGTTATGACACATTACAGTTCACATGCATGCTTGACTCCTCTTTCCATTTGCGGGTGGCTCTGTACCCTTCCCTCACTATCCTCGACAGCCCAGCAGCATGTTGGTAAGAGAAAAGGAAGCCATTTCAGACTTTTCGTTCCTATCCTAAGATATAGATTAAGTTGACATAAAATTATCAACACTTATTTCGTGAATGAAGTTCACTCTGTCAAAGTTTTATTTAAAAATAGAGAGCAGAAGCTATTTAGAATGGCCTGTCTGCTGTACATTACTTTTCTTAAAGTTTTAAAATTTGAGCATTTAATACTTCCTTTTATTCTCAAGTAGAGTCTTGAAGATATTTCTGACAGTTTTTATTATAGAAACCTGGGTTACAATATTTCTTTGAAAAATAATTTCACAATATGCTATAAACCTCATATGTGACCTTTTTTATTTTTTAACTAACCAGTTTGAGCTAATTATAAAAATCTTCTGAGCCTCAGTCTCTTTATCTTTAAGATGGAATAGGAAAGAGTAAATGTCAGGATAAAGGCAAATCATTTGGCATGCAGCAAGTGTCTAGCTATTATAATTAAAAACTGGTAATAATATAATTTTTCATTAAGAAACTTGTATTAAATAAGAACTATGCTGTGCTCTGTGAGTGTATTTAATTACTGGAAGTAAAGTGCTCTTGGGAAAGCACTCTGGTGAAATCCATTATAATTACCAAAAAATACATAATAATTTGAATATTTAAAGAGATAATGAAAATGTTACTAAATATTATTAAATTTCCATATTCCATAAAAATACATAATTATTAAGTATTATGTTATCCTCAATTTGCTAGCATAAAATTCTCACAATTTCAGGGATCTCTGTGTACCATAAATTTAGCGATTCATTGAGGACTTAATGAAATCATGGGGTAGCTATGAAATAGAATTGTGGAATGGTCAAGAGACAAAAGAAAGGGAAAGAAGAAGAAAGAGACAAAGGAAGGGAGAGAAAAAATTAGATATATTTTATGGGATACAATTTGAAAATTTTGATCTCATTATTAAGAAATTCAAATATCTAAAGGACTTAAAATATTTGTATAAGTTTTGCTTTTACTAATATGGATTTTAGATATTACAATTCAAAAATGAAGATATGTTATAATCAACTCTTGATTAATAAGTGGTAAAATATTTTAATTATCTTAGAATGATAACGTATTATAAATGAAAGTAATTTAGATATATAATCTAATATAAAAAATTTGTGTCCCAAAGCATTGACTTTGCTTGCATTTATTTCATGTTTTGCAGTGTGAACTTTAAGTGCTTTCTCTTTGAAGAAATAAAATGTTCAGAAAAGCACAAATAAAAAAGAATCATTAAACGTTCAAATCAGACATAGCTATAATTTGCATCTTGATATTTATTATCAAGTATTTTCAAAGTATGTTCATTATATACTTTGTGCACCCATATTTAGAAACACATAAATGTAACTTTTAAAAGAAACCTGGAATGATACAATTTATATATATTTTAGAACTTTAAAAAAGTGAAACAATATAGAAACACAAAAATACAGAAGTACATCAATATTTTCAATAGCTGCATTATTGTTCAATGCAGTTATAAATGTGCAATGTTCATGTAATTTATTCTTCCTTGCTGGCTATTTAGGTTAATTTAATTTTCTTGATATAAATTTTTCTATACAAAATCCATAAATGTTTTCTCACTAGTCTTCTTATATATGTAAGATAAATTCTTGGAAGTGGATTTTGGGGCACAGAGAAAGCCTAGTTTTAATAACTATGTTTATGTCTATATCATTATCATATCTATTTCTGAATCTATACCTCGATCTACAACTGCATCAATATGACCTAATAGTACTTCAGAAAATTATAATGACTATATGCCTATCAATATTATATGAAAGAACAGTGAATGTTTCCCTTTCGGCCTATTTATTTTTTCTCCTCTGAAATTTTAAGTGTTTGTGATGTTTCATTTATCTCTGTTTACCTTCGTGGTTTCTGCCTTGGTATTATGCCTGGGAAAAACTCCCCTTGCCTGATTGAACTCTAATTATTCTATTCTGTTTGCATGAAGAAAAATATTTTACATGGCTTCTCCAGCAACTTCTTAACAAACATCACAGAACAGTTCGGCTAGATGGAAATTATGCTCTCTTTACTCTGTAGATTAATGTACTACTTGTGTATGTTTTTTAGAAATTTGTAAGCTGATAAAAATATTTCAACTGAATGAGATAGTTAAGTGAGGGTAAATTATTTTAAATAATTTCTCTATCTTTAATTGCCATTTTGGATTTTGTGAGGATGGGGGACAGGGATGTTAATGTCAGTTAGCGATAGAGTAAGAGGAATAGTATAAAAAGTACATAGGAGAAAGGAAATGTTCAAGAAAAACTTGTTTTTATTAAAAGGATATCAAATCTTATATTATCATCTCAATCACTGAATTTTACCAGTTAATTTTTTATATGCTATGGTTGTTCAGTTAACTCATAATCATTCAATACCTTGACTTAAGAGTCCAGATTCTCTCTCGCTCTCTATCACCTTCGTCTCATTCTCTAATGCTGATTATGTTAATTTTTTTAAATTGTGGCAAAATACTTTTATTTCCTAGTGGTTTGGAAAATTAAGAGTAGTTTAGGCTTCAAAGTTCTTCTTTGCAGAACGACAAATTTTAAAGTTTATGGAAAATATCAGAGTTCATGTTTATTACCCTGACAAATTGAAAAAAAAAAAAAACCAAAAAAACTCATAAAGAGCATGACCCATTCTAGCAAGAAATAAAGATTACTAAAAATATCTTATTTACAAAGTCCTAAGTTGAAAAGTTGCATTAGTCAGAATTAATGACGCTTCTTCAAAATAGAATAATGTTAACATCATAGTCCTTAAGCAAAATTATTTTTAAACAAAAATAATTTAATGGCTACAAGACCTGGTTCTAAAACATTTTTTTTTTTTTTTGGCACTGGTATTCAGAGATAATAACAAACAAGATCCTCAGAAGATGGAAGTAAATCTCAAACTACCCAAACAAAACTTTAATAAGTGAATGATTAACATGCAGATGTAGTGTTTTAATGATTTATTTGTTCATTCAACAAATATTTACTGAGTGTATATACTATGCGAAGCTCTATTCTAGAGACACTGCCCTTAAGCACACTGAGCAGATAAAACATCGTAACCTTCTCAGCATAAGTTTTCACAGCCTAAAAATAATTTTTTGCTCTTCTTCAGACATGTTATATTTTCTTCTTTAACCCCAAGCTAATACAAATATTTTGATTTGTCATAAACTCCCCTTTTCCCCAGTTGTGTGGTCAGTATATGTGTTCTGCAGATGAACTGAGATGTTATTTGAAATTATATTTTAAAGTACATTTTCTTTTATGGTTTCCACTTATCTTCAATAATGTCTTGGCAGCTATCTAAGGGCAGAATTCTGTTTATTGGTGTTGTGTGACTTCATAGATGATGACATGATAATATTTTCTGGTATCATCCTTAGAGCTATGCCATTCATAGGTTGGCAGTTAAGAGAATATACAAGAGAGAAGGCCAGTTAGGCAATATACATCTTTATGGCACAAGATAGAGTCTAAAGTATCATAAATAAGAAAGTATATGCTTAAAATAGAACTCACACTTAAGGATTTCACCTTAAGTAGAAAGAAAAGGCTCCAGAAATAAATAGCAAAACCAGAATCCACATTTGGATGGTTGACTAAGAGACAAAAGTAAGAAATTAAATAGCAAAGAGGGTTGAGTATTCATTATCAATGAGAGTATAAGCAAAAAAACAGCCTTAGATTTTTCTGAGGTCAAAGGAAACATGATGACTTAGGGGTTTGTTAATGTATCAGATGTCTAAGACCTTTTGTCTTTAACTTATCAGAGCAGAAATTTCAATATATGACACTGTGAAGTGGAAGGATCAAGTCCATCCTTCCTTATGTCATTAGAGTCATGTCTGAATGCAGGGATGCACTTTCCAGTTGGGTGAGTAACCCAGCAGTGGGTCAGCGTTCTCAAGATCGATGTGTTAGGTCAGATGGTGATGGGAAGATTTTTCTGTATTTAATGGTTTGATTTTACCTCTCCATTTCTCACCCTCTTCCCATCTGATGTGAAGTCATGGGTACTATCAAAGGAAGCTCTGATCTAAAACAGAGTGTATGTGTTTACAATCCAAAACAAGTATTTAAATATGACTCTCATATATATTTGCTTTGGTTATGTCTTTGATATAATTTTTAATATGTATGACTTCAGATTTCACTGTCACTACTAAGAGTTCAGATCCTCTCCTCACGTGGACTAAACTTTCAAAATTGTTTCAAAGAGAAAGATGGAAGACGTAAAATGGAGGGGAATTTCCTATAAAAGAAGTTTCTTATAGCTTTTAAGCAAATATTAACAGAAAAAGTGCAGGGAAAATAGAGTCTTTGGAAAATAATAAACGAAAAAGTATATGGACTTTTAGTATCTTAAAGCCAGTTTTGGCTCATAGTGTAAAAATACTTCAAATTCTTGTAAGTCAGTTAATTCTTTTTGATAACCATATATCAAATAGAAATAATTGATGGAAATTTTCATATTGCAAGATCACAAGAAAATAAAAGCTTCCTTAAAAGCACTGTGCACTTAAAGGTATAGGACTTCCAAAAAATTGGAAAAAATGGGCTATTAAGAATCTCAAATACCTGAAAAAAAATATTAACAACCAACCAAAAATACATATTTATTTTAATGCTGTCAAAATCTCTATTGTGGGTTCTTGCTTTAGTTTCTTCTTGCCCTACTATACTGAAGTTTCTTGAGGGAAGAGTTCTATCTTCTTTTCACTGTATCTTCTGAATCAGCCCAATGATGGGCTCATAGTAGATGTGCAATAAATAGAAGTTTTAAAAAAACATTAGAAGTGGAAATAGCTTTGCATTCTAAATTACAAAATATGGATGAAAACACTTTGTATGGTGCAGTCATTTTCTCACTAATTAGTATATTAATTCCTTGATTCATTTGTTAAATTTAAAGTCAATGAAAGTAAATTATTTCAAAAAATATATTTATCATATTTTTCCCTTTGTGTGAAAATATAGACTTCTCTAAAGCTTTTATTTTGCATGTATTTCCTTAATTTATTATCAATTAAATATTAATAAAAATGATCAATTATTTAAAAAACAGTAAAAAGTTATATTTTAACAAGCTAGTTGTGTAACTCTTACTAGCTACCTTCAAAGTAAAATTCAAAGAAATGAAGTCTCAAAAGTGGTTTTAGATCAATCGCTTTGGGGATTTAACCCCACAATTCCCTATATTCTATTCATTGTGGTTAAGTAGTTCTTAAATCTTTGATGATATAAACTACCAGTAGCTTATTTTTACATCAAAATATGTACATATATATTTATGTATAAATTTATAATCTTCAGTTTGTTTGTTAATTCATTATAGCAATCAACATAGTAAATATCTTTTAATACATCTAAAATCTAAATAATGTGTCTGAAAAAAAATCCAAGAAACTCTTATGTTATCAAATAATAAAACATATTGTCATTTAAACATTTTGTCCAATCTATGGAAATATATTTCTTAAAATAATCCTTTAATTTTTTCTTTTCCATGTAGGAGGCAGTGACTATTTTATTGCCAACACGTGCTTTCATAAAATCAACTTGGATATTTATAGCAAGAGCCAAACATAGATTGACTCAATCTCCTCATGACACATCTGCAGAAAGAAAGAAAACACGAGGAAACTGTCAAGTGTATTAAGTGTAATATGCAAGGCCAACTAAGACCCTCCTGTTCTTTCATGTTGTACACAGCAGATCCTGATCTTGGGTCATAAGCAGTTAGTGCAGTGTGCTTTCCACAAAAGCCTGAAACACAAATCTCTCTCTGGAGTGGTAAGCATGTGTGAAGATGCTGTCATCTAATTGCTTCCTTTTGCATAATATAGATGATAGCCTCAAATAATGTGACCAATTTTCTACCATTAACCTCAGCCCCATTTGCTTTAATTTCCTTATTCATGGAATGGAAACTGGACATTCAAATTCTTTAGTCTTGTTATTTGCTCAGGCTTATCCAATCAAGTGAGAAAAGGAATAATGTCTAATCCAGAAGAATTTATGAGACTTGAAAACTTAAACAGGAAAAACAACCAGTCCAGTCTTTCTAACACTGTCATCCAGCTGTCTTGCCTCATCCCATTGACTGCATTAGTGAAAGTATCATCTATACATGGGGTAAAATTGTGTAGAGCTACACATTCACACTATACAACACACATGGAAATGGATGCATATAGAACATGGTGAAACTGAATAACATCTGTAGTCTAGTTAACGGTATTGTACCAATATCAATTTTCTGGTTTTGACATTGTTCTCTGTACAATTTTATATATATAAGTGCACCGTTGGGGAAGCTGGGTGAAGGATACACATGACTCTTTATTATTTTTTAAAGTTCCTGTAAGTGTATTATTCCAAAATAAAAAACTTTAAAAAACAGCATCTAAAGAAGGAGGGAGCCTATTTGATGGAAATGGCTCTAGATCAAGAATCAGAAACAAATAAAACCTTGGGCAAGTTACTTAAACTCAGGTCCATGTTTCATTCTTTGTAAAAATGTAGCGAATGATCTAAAGGACTGTGGAAATACCTTCAGTTTATAATTGAGATTCTAGATTGAGAGGCAGAAAAGATGAAAAATTTGTGGTTCAGAAAACATATCAGCAGATCATATGTTTTCATAAAATAATTTTCTAAAGGTAAGACATATTTAAATTATTATAAATGTACAGCCATTCAAGTGAATATTTCATAAGCTTTTATCATCATAGCTGTCTATATAGATGAAAATATGTTCAAATATGATCATTAAGCTATATTTCCCTTTTTAGTTATATGTTAGTTTGCTAACATAGCCTGTTAAGGTTGTGGCCATAACGTTATTAAAATTACATGTGGTAAGAGAAAATTCACTAACACAATTCTAGACTGTATATACATGTAAGAGTTAAAAAATATGTATGGCCTAAAGAAAAACTTTGTATATTTTACAAAATTCAATGTTTTCAATGTTTAATTTTTAGAATACAAATTTTTCCACATAATTGATTTTTGTAAGTCATTTTTAGAAATGAGACTCATAGCACTTTCTGAGTGCAACGACTTTATGTGCGTTGTATCACTTAATCTGCACTACAAAATAGGAAATAAGTTTTATTATTCTTTGAAGAAATGGAGGCAAATAAAGATTAAGTTCTGTGACTAAGATCTCTCAATTAAGTGGTGGATCTGAAAAAAGGCTTGTCTGACTTTAAATGTGGTGCTCTTTATACTGTGCCACTTTGCCCCTGAGAGTATGAGGATATAAATTTGCCTTTTGCTGTATAACTTTATTCAATATTTCAGGCACTTATTGTCTACTGTAAATATGCATCCTTGAAACAAAAAGAACAAACTAATCAAAATCTAACTCACACATATAGAGGACAATTTGGTGACGGACAGAGGAGATGGGGGTTGGGGGTTGGGGGCTGGGAGAATGGGGTGAAAGGTTAAAGAAGTACAAATTAGAAGTCGACAGATGGTCACAGGAATGGGGAGCACAGCATAGGGAAAGCAGTCAGCATTAATGTAATGGCTAGGTGGAAAACCAGAGAGAAGGAGCAATTAGGAAGATCATTTTACAAATTATATAAATGTCTAACCAATGTACTGTATACTTGAAACTAATACAAAAAATTAAAAAATATGTGTCCTTGAACACCAGGAGCTCTTAACCTAGTGATAAAACTTTCTAGTTTGCACTGTAACTTGTTTTCCAACTTTTGGTACCTCTTATAAACATAGGATGAAGGCTAAGTTTCATCTACCAGTTTTAGATATTGTGCTTTAAAAACTCAGGTTGATTTCATTTCCAGACACAAGTAAATCATAGTGTTTAATTGTGTAGGCTTTGGAGACAACAGACTTAGAATGAATTCCAGCCAACATTACTCAGTTGGAAAACCTGCTTAAATTCTCTAAATCTTAATTTCCTTATCTGTTATAGAAGGAATTGTATTTACATCAAAGAGGTGTGGTGAGGATTAAACTTAAAGCCAGAAAAATCATATTTATATTTTTGGTTTTTTAATCTTCCAATTTGGCCAAATCTGTAAATATCTAACTGTGAAATCAATTATGGATATACAGCTACAACTAATGGTATTTTTATGTGAAAGATGGTCTTGGGCTGAAATTACAATTGTAGATGATCCATAGCTTTCTGATTATCTATAGGCTCGTTTCATAGGCATAAGGTTGAATTATATTGCAAAATGAGGGATACATTTGCATTATCAGCTTCCATGATTGTGGGCAGATGCCTCCTATCCTTTAGTTTACTTTGAGAAAGTCTCTATACAGAAAGCGTCTATACTGTTCACCGGGATTCCAACAGCGTAAAACAAATCATAGAAAATTCATATCAGGATTTGGATAGACTGTTATGAAGACAGAGATGGCTCCAAAGCACATTTCTGCCATGTTATATCTTAGGACTAACTTTTTAAAATTCCACATTTCCATGTTATAGGTGGATATTATGTGGCTGACATATAGAAAATGAGTCATTTCCTATAATATCTCAGAGTCTTAAATAGCAAAATGAGTAAAATCGTAAGTATCTTAGAATAACAAGATGCATAGAAAGATTAATATTTCATTGATAGTCACCTTTTAAATTAGGTATGGATTTTTATAAGACATTCTTACTCAACAAGAACTAAAGCTAAAATGACATTCAAGATCAATCTGTTTCAGAATAAGTAATAAAAATGAATAATCTGAATTTAAAAAAGACTTCCATATAATCTTTCTTTTCCAACAATTTCTGTTCTGGTTTCTCTCTCTCTCTCTCTCTCTCTCTCTCTCTCTCTCTCTCTCTCTCTCTCTCTCTGTATTTATGTGTGTTTCTGCTAAAGGCTTTGAAATTATTACTAGGTTTCCCTGTTGAATGAAAATAATTAAAATGTTTGATGATAATTGTCACTAATGACAGAATGAGAGTGAACAAGGCACTTCTCACTGTGATTTTGAATCTTAAATATGACCATTACATGGCTGGAGACCAGAGGGAAACAAACAATATAAGACTGTAAGCAATGTATACAGTCAAGGATTTTTTAATAAAAAAAATTGGTTTCTGTGAAAAATAAGAATATGGTGCTATATGAACTTCTGTGCATACCAAAGGTTTTTTTTTTTTTGTATATACATATAGAAATTTGGGTGAGAAAACTCTAATATTTACTAAAGTTATATTAGTATAGTTCATCATAATGAACATAACTTTTTTTGGCAAATTTTAGTTACAAAAAATACTGAGTACTGAAATTTTAGATATTGGAATTTAAATATACTGGGAATTATTGTAGAATTGTGGTAGCACAAGTGTACTGAAAAATAAACAATTCATGCCAAACTTGTAGCAAAACATAATTACATAATTTGTTAGGTTTTGAAAGTTGAGAGCTATTAAAGAGTAACATACATTTACGAAAAGATAACGTAGAATAAATACCAATATGAAAAAAAGTCCCTTTTATGGTGAGGGCAAACAAAACAAAAAAGAGATATTATATTACTATTTAGAAAAGCTTCAGGGAAAAATTAGCAGCATAAACACTCCTCAAAAATATTTGCCTGTTTTGGTAAGTATAATAATAATAATAATTATATATATATATATATAAATATATATATATATATATATATATATATATATATATCCCTTAAAGATATCATGTCTTATCCATTCGCATTCAGTAGGTGGGTGCTAAAGAACAATAACATATGTTTTCAACAAATGTTTCTAAGAATTTTCTAAACACCAGAATTGATTTGCATTGCATTTTAAACATGTATTTCCTTAAAAATTTTTCAATCTTGGGTACAAGAGTATTTTATCCCTTCTGATTAACATTACTAGAGTTCAGTGATTCTTAGAATTTAGGAAAGAGAAAATTGATTAATATTATAGTTTGTTCATATAGTTAGAGACATATATCTACAGACATTATCTAAACATATGAAAAAGGAAGAAGAGGTTCCACGTTTATTGTTCCTATTATCACTGAAAACCATTTATGGAATCTTCGCAGTGGCAGGGAATTTCGATAGGTTTACAAACTGAAATGTAGGCAATGTTAAGTGAGACCTTTGAGACATGGAAAACCATAAGGAATTACACAAAAATAATATGCTTCAACTACTTATTCCAACCAAAATCTTAAATAGCTAACATAGAACTATGGCTATCAAATTTTATTGACAGTGGGAGAAGAAAGAACTAACATTTGTCTTAAAGATGGCCCCAGTTATGTTCTCATTTTTCATTTCTTGGTGAATAAGATTAGGTATATTGTAACTTTAGTAAAAATTGCATTCCCTCTTTCCTCTTGCCAGACACTTTCTATCTCTTTTATACTACTTTACTTATTTTTTCCGTATTATTTTTTATTATATTATTTTTTCAATTCCTTTTAATATGCTATATATTTTACTTATTCTGTTTATTACTTATTATCTTTATCTCATCTAGAATGTAAGCTCCAAGGCTAGGGACTTTTATCTACTTTAATTGGTGCATTCCAAATATCTACAAGATCCCTTACTTATTGTAATCATTTAATAAATATCTGTTAACTACTAGAAGTGCAATATGCTTTTTATTGATGTCATTAAAATCTGTAACCTGAATTACTCTTAATGCATCACTACATAGTAGGGATAGTTAAATAATAGTCAACAAATTGTATTTTTAGCAAGATGCCTTTCTACTAATAATGCAGAACCTTCTTGTCTTTCTTCTCCTACAGACTCTTCTTACTTTCTCTGCAGAAGCAGCCCCTAATTATTTTGCATTCACTGATTTCAACCTAACAAAATCTCTCTCTGCTCTCCATTTATCCTCTCTCCAGACCTATCTGCATTCCCCTTTGTACCAAACTTGTTAGGTGGTAAATGTCTTAAAAAGGGGGTTCCTGGAGTTACCTTCCTTGACACCTGGCTCTCCTTGAAAACATCTGTTTATGAAATGAAAAGTCAAATAAAAATTTTTCCCGCTTTTGGAGAATTTGAAATGCTGTAGGAACATTATTATAATGTTGATTGAATTTTTAATGGCTTTATTTGGACATAGAATATTTCATTCTTCTTTTAGTTATTTCGATCCCCTAATCTGCTCTCCCGCTGTTTCAAACACTAGATGTCTCTCTAGTGCCAGTCTCATTTTGCTACATGGGCTAGTAGAGCCTGGAGTACACTGGATTCCAGGGCAAGGAGATATTTATTTACCCAGTGTTGGCCCTGAGGAGACTAGGGCATTTTCCATAATGTATCTGCTCTTAGATTCCATGTGTGCATGTGGCTAAATTTTATCTATGGCCCTTTCTGACTTATAGATATGACTGAACACCATTTTACATTTGAATAGTAGTAGAACATTTATAGAACCCTCTCACATATATTATTTCATTCTATCCTCACAGCAATCTTGTAAGCCACGTATTATTTTATCTTAAATTTTATAGTCGAAGAAACCGAGGCCCACAAATGTTACAGAACATCTATAAATTAACATAGTAACTAGTGACTGACCCCAATATTCACTGATTTTTATTCTAAATCCATTGCTTTTTCCTAAGCATAAAACCTCCTTTGCCTAGATGAGTACTTTTACATGATTCTATATTACATATATTTTGATGTACTGTGGGTCAAATACAATTTCATGCAACTTTAAACATAAAAAATATAACATGAGCCATGTTTAAGGCAGATGCTAGTTCTTTCCCTTCCTTTAGTAATATAAAGGTGCTATAGATTACTGCATTTTATTCTTTCATAAATTTCTATTAGAAGAACAAACATATTTCAGCTAATACTTCTAAATTGGCTCTTATGTTCAAATAATATATAGGGGTGAGGCTGTCCCTGCCCTGCTTCAGTCTGAACCTTGGGTAACCCCGGTTTGTGATTAGCTTTGAAGAGGTATACGTGTGAGCTTACATTCCTCTGTGTACTTTACTTGATGCCAGGAGAAACATTTAATTTCCTGGTGGGAGAAAATTATCTTTAAAGGAAGAGTTCCATTCTTTCTATTGTTACTCTGAGGTTCCCTGGATGGTTTCAGTCTCAATAAGGTACAAATAATGACTCCTGTAGATTGTAGTTAAATAAATATATATAGGAAATGTTCCTTTTCATTAGTTTGTGTATTTTACACGATAATAAATCAGTCTTTTTTGACATGTTAGTAACACCCATGGACATTTTGCAATTGTCTTAGTGAAGTTACTATCTTACTTTTCTTAAAAAGCACATTAAAATATAGGAAAATGAAAAATTAACTGCAACATTTTATTAGCAGTTCTATATTCTTTACAATTAGAGATTTTAAACTTACATATAAAACTCTTAATTTTGAAATCTTGTGCAAGGAATGAATAGAAGCCTGTTACTGGAGTTTAAAGTCCTGAACACTTAATAATCCTTCCAAATTTCCTGCTTTAGTAAGAAATCTTGCTTTCGAATTAGAAAAGGAGAAATGTGATCATTGTATTATATAGGAAAAACATTTGAAATAAAGAGTGTATGTTTTCCTTAAGAATTCTAATATTTATTCATGTTTTAGTTTTATGCACAAATTATTTTGCCACTGGCCAAGATTTTAATGATACATTATTTCTACAGCATTCTTGGGGCTTCTTTTATTTTTCTGGTTTTCCATTTTCAGGGTGATCTGGATTTGCATAGCTTTGTTTTCTTTCTTTTGCATAGCTTTGTTTCCTTTTATCGAATGGATTTAGTTCTCTGTTTTCTAGCTGATAGGTGGTTTGCCTAGCAGTCAAGGGCATTGTCTTTGGAGACAGACAACCTGTGTTTGAATCTTCATTCACTGCTAATGCCATCGTGGAGATATTACCTATCTGTGTGGCTCTGTTTCCTCATCTATTACATTTTGATAAAAATACCCAAAGTTGCAAGTTGTTTGGAAAGATGAACTGCAGTAATGTGTGTAACGTATTTAGCGAAAAGCCTGGAATATGGAGAATAGTCAATAAATGGCCTAATTGTCATTAATGGCACTTCTCTAGAAAAACATGTCTACCTGCGTATCTGGTTGAAATTTCTCCCAATTTTATGTGTTGTCGCTATTAGTCCATCAATAAAAGCATTTGTAATGCCTTTTTAGAGAACACTACAGTGAAGCTAAGATAAATGTATTATTAATGTGCACCTATAATCTCTTTAGGGGAATAAATAACAAAATTTTTATAAAAAGTATTTTGGTCATCCTTGGAAGACTTTATTTTTTGGAACCTATAAAACATAGTTTCATTTAAAAAATGATATAAATACATCATAAGTGTATAATAAAACCACTTTTTCTCCAATTATAGCTGATTTGGCACTTGCACATCCATTATTAGTCATTCAGTGGAAGTGCATTCTTTAAAAGAAAAAGAATCTGTCAGAAAAGAGGTTGTTGGTACAACACCATGATATGTTGGTCTTTAAGCTAGCTTTCAAATTGATTAATTGAATAGGAAAAGATATAGAGGACAAAAAGGAATAAAAGGAAATACTCATTATAGAATCAGGAGACAACAAGTTTAAATATAAGAAAAGAAAACATGAGGAAAAGAGTTTGAGTAAAGATTAGAATGGACAAATAGAATTGATCTACTAATGTTTTTAGTGGTGCCAATTTCAATAACAAAAGCTTATCCCTCCTCCATGTTTACACCAGTGATTTTGTAGTGTAGGAAACATAGAGAAGAATATTCTCCAGTTCCCCTCTGGATTGTCATTTATGTTTCCCAAATAACTCATATGACACAAATTGCTAGTACCAATGATATCTTGGGTATAAGGTAGAAATTTTTGATAGTACTTTTTAACCATATTCTTGGAAACACATGATGTTAATAGGTAAATTATATCAGTGATTAATTAAATATTTTACTTTTAACTACAATATTTTTGTATAATATAGATATAATTAAAATCATAGCTTCTAACAACACAATTGTCTAAAATTTAAGAATATGAGGTTCCACCTAAAGAAGAATAAATAAGTTTGAGTGCTTCATAGTTTAGTTTTAAAGCTTCTGGAGGTATGCAGAATTTTGACCCCAGAAATGGAATATCAAAAAGGAATTTTTATAAATAAAACATCTTTTATTTTGGAAATGAGTTAAATACATTATTAAAAAGATGACTTAGTAAAGCTTATGGATATGATCCTTTCCTTTAAAATTATTTCCAAATTTATGATGTAAAAACAATTATTTCCAGCAATTTGGAAATGTTCTATTTAAAAGTACTCATTCTCCTCTCTCTTCTTTTTCCACCTGTTTGTCTCCTCTCTGACTCAAAGTTTAAAAGAAACTGAAACAAGTGACATTAGTTGATTTTTGATACTTTATAACCAACTTTCCCCTCTGGAAAGGAGGGTTCAAAAGCATTTTAAGACACAAACAGAATGAGTCAGATGACCCCAATTTGTTCTGTAATTTTCTTTGTTGATTCCAGAATGACTCTTGCCAAACTCTGTTTGGGAGGAGTCCAGTGATGAAATAACAGGAGTTGAAACCTGCTTGTTCAGAACATGGCTTTAGCTGCTCATGCTCTTTTTCTCATTTTCTTTAGTTAAGAAATTCAACAAAGGGTAGCAAGAGAGCAGAGACTCAATCTTGGAAACGATCAGGGTGTACTTAAAACTAGTTATAATTTAGTTTTGTGTTTATGTGAACATGTGTATGTGTGTGTGTGTATTTGTGTACATGCATATCTGTATTTATAGGGTTACGAGTGATATTTAAATTTAAAAAAAAATTAACAAAATTTATTTAACACTAGAATGGGATTTTCCATCATAAATATTTGATTTAAGAATATCGGCTACAAAGCCTGTCCTAGTCAATTAGGGCTGCCATAACAAAGTACCATAGACTGAGTGGCTTATAAATAATGGAAATGTATTTCTCACAGTTCTGAAAGCTGGAAGTCCAAGATCAAGGTGCCAGCATTGTTAGGCGAGAGCCCTCTTCTGGATCACAGACTTCTCAATGTATCTTCACATGATAGAAGAGGCAAGGGATCTCTGTGGGATTTTCTTTATAGGGCACTAATCCTATTTATAAGGGCTCCAACTTCATGACCTCAGCACCTCCCAAAACCCCACCTCTTCACACCATCGCATTGGGCATAAGGATTTCAAAATATAAATTCTGGGAAGACACAAATATTCAGACTATAATACAGCCTGAAATTTGAAAGTATTTCAACAATGTCATTGATTTCCGATCATTAATAAGACGTTAAATATGGATATATGAATTTATTTAATATATTCGTTTTTTACTCTACATAAGGAGCATATAAGGCATAAACCACATAGCCTAGAATGTGTAGTGCACTATACCATCTAGGTTTATATAACTACACTTTATGATATTTGCATGATGAGGCATTTCTCAGAACCATCTCCATCATTAAGCAGTGCATGTCTATAATAATAACTGCTAAACCGATGAAATATAACTAAATTTAGATTTAAATCTAAATTTACTTCTTAAAAGATAATTTCAAATCTGATTCTAAAATTCCAATTTTATGCTGTTTATAAGAAACACACCTAAACATGATGAACACAAAATTTTGAAATTGGAAAACATATGCAAGCAAAAATGAACACAACTAATTTTATTTTTATAGTATTAGTAAAAGGCAAAATAAACTTTGAACCATCTTTTGAATCAAAAGATGAAACTAACAAATTATCAATTGTTGTGGGAGATTTTGATGTAACTCTTCCAGAAAGTGGTAGATTACACATATAAAACATTAGGATGCATATAAAACACTACATTCAACAAATAAGGAGACAAATTATTTTCAAACACCCACATAATATTTCTAAAATTTGTTTTAAAAATTAACATACAGTAAAATTTGTACTTTTTAGTGTAGAGTTCTGTGAATTTGACATATGCATACTGTAGTAAAAATATTACTACATCAAGAAACAAAACAATTCTAATACTCCAGAAGAAATTACCTCATGCTACACGTTGTAGTCAAATACTTCTCCACTATTAAAACTACTGATTGGTTTTCTACCCCTGTCGTTTTGCCTCTTCTAGACAGTAATGTATATGGAATTAAACATTATATAGGCTTTGGTAGAAGGCTTCTTTCTCTTAGCATAATGCATTTGAGATTCATCAGTTTCTGACTTGCTTCAATAGTTCATTCCTTTTTATTGCTGAGTGGTATTTCATTGTACAGATGTGCAATTTATTTCTCTATTCGCCAGTTCAGGGACATTTGTGTTGTTTTCAGTTTCTGGTGATACTAATAAAATTGTTTTAAGATTACCATAGTATTTTTGTGAATATATTTTTCATATCTCTGTGGAATTGCTGGGTAATTGCTATAGTAACTGTATGTTTAACTTTATAAGACATCATTTTCTAGAATGGCTGTGCCATTTCGCATTTTGGTCTACTATGTAAGAGTTCCTGTCCTTGCTAGCACTTGTTATTGTCACTGTTTTTTTTTTTTTTTTTTAAAGGCCTTTTAATAAATATGCACTGGTGTCTCATGTTGACCTTTATTTTCATATTATCTTTTTTACTACAGTATTCAATTTGTTAAGTGTCGTAGTCTGTTCGGGCTGCTCTCACAAAATATCACAGAATATTGGGTAACTTATAAACAACAGAAATTTATTTCTCACAATTCCAGTGCGTGGGAAGTTCAAGATCATGGTGCCTGCAGATTCTGTGTGGTGGCTGGTGAGAGCCCACTTTTCTTGTTGATAGAGGTGTCTTCTCTCTGTGTCCTAAGATCATGGTGAAAGGGCATAGAAAGTTCTATGAAACACTTTTAGAAGAGCATTAATCTCATCTGTAAGGTCTCTACCTCCACGACCTTAGCACCTCCCAAATGCCTCCACCTTCTAATATCATCACCTTTGATAGTTAAGATTTCAACATATGAATTTTGGGGGGACACAAATATTCACGCTATAGCACTGAGGATTTTTTACATTATGTTCATGAGGGACAGTGCCCTGTAGTTTTCCTTTCTTGTAATATTTTTGGCTGGTTTTAGTATCAAGGTAATGTAGGCTTCACAAAATAAATTGAGAAGTACTGTCTCCCCCAACCCCATCTATTTTCTACAAGAGATTATATGGTATTGGTATTATTTCTTTGTTAATACTTGATAGAATCCACTACTGAAACCATCTAGGGCTTGAGTTTTCTTTTCTTGGAAGGCTTTAAACTATAAATCCAATTTTCTTTTTCTCTCCAAATCCTGACCTTTATTATGCCTAATATTGGCCTGATATGTAAAAGATAATCTTCTATCTTTTTACATTCAGTTTTTATGTATTCTTAAGTATTGTGTATGTGTTATGGACTAAATGTTTGTGTTCCCCCAAAATTCATATGTTGAAGCTCCAAACCTCATGTGATGGTATATGTTTTAAAACTTTTTTTTTAATCACTTATTATTATTATTAATGTGGATATTTTTGATATACTTGTGTTTATACCTAGCTGACATTATTTTTTCTTCACTTGGTTCTTTTTTATTTTTAAAGTTTAATTATTTTTCCTTTTCACCCATCTCCCCACCCTGAATTTATATGTGTGTGTATATTTATATATTTAGCAACCAACAACTTCTCTGTATCTGTTTCAGCTTTGTTTATTCATTTTTTTTTAGTTTCCACATATAAGTGAATTCATTTTGGTAATCTGTTTTTCAAGAAAGTGATCCATTTCATTTAAGTTGTTGAAATCATGGGCATAGAGTTTTGTATTATTCTTTAATTCCTGTGGAGTCCGTAGTAGTCTCCCCCTTATGTTATTTACATTGTTAATTTGTGTTTTCATTCATTTCAAAATATTTCCTAGTTCTCTTGAGATTTCCTCTTTGATCTATATGTTATTTAATTTTCAAATATTTAGGCACTTTGCAGATATTTTTCTGTTACTGATGTTACTGAGAACAATTTATATGATTTGAATTCTTCTAAATTTGTTAATGCTTGTTTTATAACCTGTCTTGGAGAATGTTCCATTTGTATTTGAAAAGAACGTATATTCTACTATTGTGTGGAGTGTTCTACAAATGTCAATCAGATCAAGTCGGTTGATAATACTGTTCAGGTCATCACGTACTTGCTTATTTTCTGTCTGCTTGCTGTGTCATATGTATTACATGTATATACATTAAAACCTTTCCAGAAAATGTAACAAATTTTACTCCCAAAAGAAATATATATTTTAATGAACTGAGAGAAGAAAAATAGTAAAGTATATTTATCCAGATATTTACTATTTCTCTTCCTTTTTCTTCATTTCTAAAGTTCCAAGTTTTCCTCTGGTATAATTTCCCTTAAGTCTTTCATTTGAGTTTAAACTGTTTGAGGTTTGCTGAGAGTCTTGAATGTTTTTCTGTAAACTTATATTTTTCACTGAAGTTAGGAAAGTTTTTTCAGCCACTTTGTCTTCAAATATTTTTTCTGTACCAATTTCTTTCTCCTTTACTTCATATATACCCATATACAAAAAATTACATCTTTTGATATTATCGTATTTCCTGAGGCCCTAGAAGCTCTGATCATTTTTGTTTTCAATCTTTTTCTCTTTGTTATTTAGACTGGATAATTTTTATTGATTTATTTTTAAGTCCACTGACTTTTCTGTACACATTCTTCATTCTTCTTTTGAGTATATATAAGAAATTAAAAACCTATAAGTATTATATTTTTTAGTTTAAAATTTTCTATTTTGTTCTTTTTTAAAAAAAATCTAATTATTTCTATTTCTCTGTTAAGATGTCTATATTGCTATTCTTTTCAAGAGTGTTCATGTTTACCTCATGGGGGAGGGTTAAAATAGCTACTTTAAAACCTTTGTTCCAGCATCTGTGTCATCTGGATTTGATATATTGACTATTCTTTCCCTGGAAAGCTGGTCCAATTTTCCTGGTTATTTGTATGTTGAATAATTTTGGATCGTATCTTCAACATTTTGAGTAATGTATTCTGAGATTCTGCATCTTGTTTAAATCATCTGAAGAAGGCTGAATCTTTTGTTTACCAATCAAACCAATTAGATTCAGACCACAGGTTCTATCTTGCCTCCAATATGTGGTGTTTCCAATGTCAGTTCAGGTTTTAAAGCTTTTACTGTGTTATCTGAGCCAGTCAGGGATTTTGGGACTTTGGAGCTGGCTCATGATGAATTATCAAAGCCTTTGCTATGATTCTTTGGATATATTCCATGCATGCAGAGTTTGGGGGTGAGCCTGAGAATTCCCTTCTTCAGTCTTCTCTTTTTAGGATTTTCCCTTCACATTGTTGGGCTCCCAGGGGCTCTCTTTCCAGTACCTCTCGCTGGAAAGATAGGCTTCTCTCAAAGTTATCTCCCACAGTGTTACATAGATCTGGGGAACTGGGTATACCCTGGGGAGAAGTAGCGAAAGATGGAAAATAAAATGGGGTCTCCTCCCATACTCTACACAACAGAAATCCATTTTCCTGATTTTTCTATCCACTGAGATGGCTTTCTCAGGGTTTTAGGGTCATGCATCCCTGTTGTTGCCTCTGAAGGCACTGAAGTTGGCTTTGGAGCAGTCAGAAAACAAAGAGAGAGGGAGAAATATATCAAGATGCCCTCCCCCGAGGCCCCACCATGCCCCAGTCCTATGGCTAAGCAGAACAGGGTTATCTCAAAGTTTTACCGTCTGTGCCTGTTATACCAATCCCTGATTTGGCCAATCCTTAAGTTAAAGCCAGAAATTTTGGAGGAAAAAAAATCCCAGGAAACTCATCATTGCCGTACTGCTGGTTTTTTAAATTTGACTTCCCTTCTTAATCTTCTTATGATTATTTACTTTTCAGAGTCCTCAGATAGTTATGTTAATATTTTGTCCAGGATTTTAAACTTTAATCAGTGAGAGAGAAAGGCTCTAACAAGATTTTTTTTCTCTTGGCTGGTACCAGAAATCTATCCACAGAAAATATTTAAAAATTATTCATGTACTTAGCCACAAAGATAGTCTTTAAGAGTTGATAACACACAAACCATGTTCTCTGAGAACATAACAAATTTAAAGAATAACATCAAAATGCACATTACTAAATATTTCATACTCAAAAAAAGACATCATATTGAAAACTAAAAACTATTTAGAACTGAAAAACAACAGAAGTACAACTGATAGACTACAGCAAATATTGTGCTTAGAGGAAAAAATTTAACCTTAAATAACTGTATTAGGGAAAAATTAGAAATTTATTAGCTAAATGTTTAATTCAAGAAGTTAAGAAAATAGTAAATCTTAGAAAAGTAGAAAGGAGTAGTAATGATAACAGTAATGAATACAGAAAACCATGCCATAACAATAAGAATCAGCAAAGTATAAAGCTTAGTCTGAGGAAATTAAAAATGTGCACAACTCTCTAGCAACATTAATTAAAAACACATAAACAATCTATATTTTCATCTTAAAATATTTAATAGTAAATTATTTATTTGTAATTTAATATAAAAATATAGATTTAATGGACAAAGTAGGAGTCCCGGTTACTGACATACTTTTATCAGACTACTAGGGAATAGATAGCCACTAAATAGATTACTATCTAGTGGTTAAAATTAATGGACTAAGTCTACATGTATCAACTTTGGTATATTTCAAAAGCAAGGTTAAATTAAAGATTAAGCTGCAAATATAAATAATATGAAATTTAAAATAATGTAAAATGATACCTATAATTTTGATAGTGCTGTATATATATGTAGAAAATGTACTAAAAGCCAAAATAGGAAGGCTGTACAATCTGTTAAAATATTGGTTATCTCTGGAAAGGGAGGGTGGGAGGTAGAAGGAGAAGAGTAATTCAGGTTAAAGACTGGAGAAGGTATGATAGGGGCTTTTTCTGTATATGCCATTTTTCATTTCTTTTCAGAAGTTTCTGAAACAGTTAAAAATTTAACATTTGCAAGATCTGGTTATTGGGTATAAACCTATTTCTATATGTTTGAAATATTTTATAAAAAGGGGGTGGTGGAATGGAAAAGCTGATGAACAAAAAGAAGTATAGCCACTTTCTATGTATTTTGTTCCGAGTGGTGAACAATTCTATTAGCTAGTGTTGACCAGCAAAGAGTTTCAAATTACTGCTAATTTTACATGTGCACCTGGGCTGACCCTCACAAGGGAACGTATAAGTTAGAGGGGCAAAGCTGAGAGGGAGGGAAGTTACCGCTGTTGCTAATTATGGAAAGGAAAAGGAAATTTAAGTAAAGGAATTTAGAGGATTCCCCCACAAACTCATGTAATTATGAATCTGTTATAGAAATTAGTCACATTATGCTATTATTTATTTTTAAACTTACCTTTCTCCTCTAGGAAAGGGGAGAAATTTTTGCCAACTATTTTTAGGTGAAAAATGTTATTACCTAGAAAACCACATGCTAATATACAGTCATATGGATAATTTTATCTTCTCTTCCAGTTTATTTGGTATAATTTAAAGCATGTACCTCAAGGAATATATTGATGCTGGATTTAAATCTTTAAATTTTCTGGTTTCTCTATATACATTTGACTTCGAGAGTTCCAAATTATAAACGCTAGATTGAATTTACAGAATAAAATTTTTGTTTTTGCAAGAATAGCACCCTCTCTATCTGTCTTTCTCTCTCACATGCACTTCCAAACCAAAACCTTCCTCAGATATTCTTTTATTTTAAATATAATTAAGTGATTACTGATAAAAATTAGGTATATATTACCAGAGTTAGCCATTTAAAACAGTTAAAATGGCTGCATATGTTACCCTGTGGTGATGCTTTCCAAAACAATATAATTCCATTATATTATAACTTTAAACAATTACTCTGCCTGTGAGAAGTAAAGTTATGATTAGCTGGTGTGATGGTTAATTTTATGTGTCAACATGCCTAAACTATGGTGCTCAGTTGTTAGGTCAAACACCAATCTAGATGCTGCTATGAAGGCATATTTTAGGTGTAATTAATGTTTAATTAGTATGCTTTGTGTAAAGCATCTGTGGGTTGGGTTTCATCCAATTCTTGAAGAAGAAGGAATTCTCCAGACTGCAACATAGAAACCCTACCTGAGTTTCCGGCCTGCTGGTCTGCCTTATGAGTTTTGGACTTGCCAGCCCCCACAATAATGTGATCCATTCCTTAAAATTAATTTCTCTCTCTCTTTCAGTTGCTTTTTTTTCTCTTTTTCTCCACTCTGCTGGTTCTATTTCTCTGGAGAACCCTCATAGCTGGCTATTAGCCAGTTGTATTAAGTGATCACCAGCATCAAGATTTTCCAACTGTTTTTAACACATCCTACACATACGAACTTGGCAAACACCTACGACATGTATATTAGGTGATCAGGACAGCTTTTATACCATGAATAATTTAACTGTATTTATTACAGATTGGAAAAGAGTTGCTCATATTTGGGATATGAAGTAAATTGAATGATTTCCTAGGGCCTAGGTCAAATCCATCTATGTGACGCTCTCTCTGTAGCTTTCCACCCTTCCATGGCATATAGAAGGAAAGAACAGGGTAACAGTAGGTGCGGGGGGAGGGGGGAGCGTTGTTAAGAAGGGCCGTCCTGATAGAAATAGAGCTGTAATGAATGTGAACATGTAGTAGTTTATATAAGGCTATTTCATAGAGTGGGAAGGGAAAAAGAAAACAGAAACTGAAGGATAAAGTGAATCGTTGGGATGGATGTCAACTGTCAATCATCAACATGGGAAGAGAACAATAATTTTCTAATTTCTGTAGGATCTGGAGATAAAATGTTGTGGCCTCCACACATGTTCAGTCTGTATGTACTGAAGTGGCAGTGTAAAAAAGGCTTTAACCCATTGGACAAAGAAGTAGGATGTTAATAACTCTACCTGTTCTTCCTCATGGTTGAATCTTTATGTCCTATTTTGTGATCTGGACACTGGGAGATCATTTTTTTTTTCTGAAAAGAGCAATTATGTTTTCAGAGGGGAGCTGAGAAGGAAGTTGAATAATAATTGCAAATTTCAAATGAGAGAACCATGATTTACTAGGATTTACCACACACCCAGTTCTGCCAATAAACATATTAGTTCAATTTTTCATATGTGAAATAAAGGAATTGGATGTCTCCACTAGATGAACTCTACAGTCTCTTCCAGTTTAAAAATTCTATGAAAATGGACAATGCAGAGAAAAACAATTCAGGTCCTTTATGCACCCTCATCCAGAGAACAAACAATTATAATTTGGTTTGTTTTTTCCTTATGCAGAATGGTTGACACATGAATAAAGAACTAAATTAGCAAAACATTATTCCCAATAGACTATGGAATCAGCCAGAAGTTTAATGCAGTATGTAGTTTTTTCAGCTTTTCAAATGCAAAGCAAGGTTATTCATGGTTAATTTAAAGGGAATCCTTGTAAAATATTTAAAGAGAAGAATAAAATATTGTTTCAAAACATTTTTCCATTTTTCTGCCTGTAAAACTTTTGAAAAGTACTATAATTTTTAAGAGCCTTAGTTTCTTCATCTTTAAAACTATAGTAACAACTTCCTATTAAGGTGGTTATAAAGATTAAATGAAGCAGTATATGTGAAAGTCTCTAACATACCCTGAACATATGCTGAACTCTTCAAAACTTTCTCCTTCTTTCTTCTTCTATACTCCCCATCTTGATAATCTATCTATCAATTTTTGTTTGTTGCCACGCTAGAAAGCTGGGAGTTACCTTAAATTAATAGTTTCAAACTGGTAACATAATTAAGTTTATGCTACCAATATTTAAAAACAGAAACAATGAAATTAAAAAACATTAGCATTGTACATACTAAAGGTAAGTAGTATCTTGTAAAATTTTTGTAGCATTAACATCTGTGTATGAGGAGGCATGAGAGAGGGAGGGTTTTCCTGGTGTGAAACGTACTTCAGATGTGTAATAGGAAAAAAAAATGTCTGAGAAACACTGACCTGGGATATGTTGCCTCTCTCCTATGTTCTCTAGCTTGTCAATTTTATCTCCTAAAGAAGCTTTCTGATCTGTGCTCCTTTCCACGTTTTTCCATTGCTATAGTGTAAGCTCTAATCATTTCAGTTTCCTGGTCATCAATCTCTTTCACACTGAAAACTGCTACACCTGCTATTTAAGAGCTCTAACTGCTGCTTCTGCTACTGTAGAGATCTTCCTAAAGTGTCTCTCTAAACAGGTTAACCTTAAGACAAATAGTAATTTTTAGGGTGAGAGGTTAATGTTTAATCGCCATCACACTTATTGGTGGCATTCGAAATATATGGTTAGCAAATAAATGAGTACCTCAGACAATTTCTTGGGTCCTCCACATACTGTTCTCAGCCTCAGATCTGATGCTAGTTTTAACTTGCGGGACAGTTGGTTCCTTGCAGGATTCCAGAATCCATTTTGCAGTGATGTTGCACCTCTGATACAGTCCTTTGCTTTCTGTCCCTGGGCCTCCCTGAAGCTGTACTGGGAGATGTCAATGGAAGCCTGCTTGCCACATGTGCAGGTACCAAGGACAAGCGAGTGTGTGCATGTGAGCGTGTGTGCATGTGAACATGTGTTCATGCTCGCGGCCATTCTTGTGCATCAATACATGCTCTGTTTCCATATGTGCGTGAGCACGGCTGTCCCCGTGAGTGCATGCACATGTGTGGTGAAGTTTAAGCATCTGTTAAAAATGAGCCATGGGAGCTGCTCGGTGAATGCTTCCCCTTCTCTGACCTTGCATAGAAAATTCTTTGAGGTGTTCTACATACTCCTCAGTAAAAGTCCAGGTGGTACTGAGCTCTGGCTGCTAATAGTAGTGGTACCTAATAAAGCACCCTCAATTTGGCTTTTCCTCCTTTCCTGTTTCACTCTACTTAGTTCCTCTTTTGCGCTCCTTGCAGAATTGTCTCCATGTAAACTACTTGCCCACAACCCCTAGTTTTAGGCTCTGCTTTCAAGGGAAAACTAAACTCCATTTCTTGACACCCCACAATAGCTATACAAATTACAAGGTAAACAATATTTGTGTAGTGCAGTGAGAAAAAATTCCTTGAAACCTTTATAGAATTTGGAGAATATAAATGTCTTCAATCTTTTAGCATAAACCCTCTCAAAATCTGGTCTCTATGTGTCAATCTCATTTTTACTGTTTCTTTATAGGTATTCCATGCTCAATCTTAATTCTACCACTTATAGTTTCTGGACTATGCCATGTTTTCTCTTGCCCTTGTGCTTTTGCAGAAACTGTCACATCAAAATATACTAGAGATGATGGGTAAGGGAAAGAATTATTAATTATAGTCTATATTCCAAGCAACTGCCACATTGTCTACCTCAAAGTAATTGTCAAGAAATGTCTGTTGATGTGGGAATGAACAATTCACACACTACACATTGCATTCTAGTTCTTGGTTTACTCATTTCTTCTTTCTTCAGCCTGCATTCAGGCTTTTTGAGATCAGCTATTCTATCTTTTTGTATACCTAGTTTAAGGCCAGGAACAAAGTATGAAGCTGATGAGTGTTTACTGAATGGATGATTAACTTAACATACAGTGTGTTAATTTTCTGTTATCTTTTTGTCTTTCTCTGTAGGTTGTAGGGTCACACAAGAAATTTACAGTTGAGTTCTGTATAACCAGTATACTTTCAGGTTATGATTATGTATTTTATTCATTATAAAAAACTGTATTATGTATATTTTTTCCATTTTTCTTACTAGAAATAAACTCTTTCATAGGCAATATTTATGAATAACAGAGCTTAAACAGTACAAACAAATCAATAAAATGTAGCTTTATATCTGTAATCATCTTAATGATTGATTTGGAAGCAATAATTAATTCAAATATTCCAATTTCATTGCCATTCTTTTTTAAAATAGATTTAAGATAATTTTTTTGTATTGACATAATTATTACATGCTCCCTGCCCCAAGCATCTGAAGAATAATATATTCTTCTTTCCTGATCTCATTCAATCCTTCAAGAAGAGTTTTAGTTCTTACTTAAGGCTCTTATCTCTAGAATTTTATAGCTTTAGATTTCATTCTAAGATATATAAAACTTGTAAATAAAAATATTTTTTAATTTAGGGTTAGGATAAATGATTCTGTCAGGTAGATAGCTATCTGAGTAAGCCTTCAGTGGAATCCTAAAGATGCTAATGAAAATATTGGTTATCTACATCATAATTTAGAATTGTTTGAACTGAAGGTTTAAAAAATTCTAAAAATTTATAGATTAAAAATGAAATCATAGGAAGGCCATAAATAAAAATTTATTATAAGAAAGCTAGTTCCTGTCTGAGGCAGAAACAGTATTCAGTTGAGTCTCCTTACCACAGTGACTATCAGGTATAATTATCCCCACTTAACAAATGAGAGATCTGAAGCCCAGAAAAGTGATAGAATATGACAGAGGAATATAGTTAATTAAGAAAAAACTCAGAGTTTGAATTCATTTTTCATTTTAAAACTCCTTCTTACCAATACACTATGCTGTTTCCCAGTGGCAATATTTAAAACGAGAAAATATTGTTCCTCCTCCACTTGATATACTGAGAGTAACTGTTCTTTAATAAGTAGAAAAAAGCCAAAACAAATACAACAAAGATTTCATTTCTTTTTTTTTTTCTGTGTTTTGTCAGCTGATATAAAAGTTTTGATGTGAAAACTAAAAACGAAATTTCCATTAAATAGAAAACTTTTCAACAGAGAACCAAATGTTCTTCATGGGAATCTCATTTATTTATTTTTCTCTAACAGGGTGCACTAACTAAAAATGTGGTCTTCATTTTTTCCTGTTTTTTTTTTTTTCCCCTGCCAAACATTGATGGGATGAAGTTAAAAGCACAAAACAAAACAAAACAAAAACAATTATAAACCAATCCAGAAAAACCCAACCTCGAAACAACTGCTTTTTAAAAATTGCAAGCAACAGAAGATGTTAAAGCTTAAATATACTTTTCAGGAAATATACCTTTCTGGAAAGTTCTCCTGAGCCCCTTTGGTTAAACAATTGTATAACCGAACCATTGTTTGTGGGAAAAGTTTAAAGTAACTTGAATACATATGTACTTTATATGTATTGAATACATATATACTTTATATATATACTTAAGCCTGAAAGCTAAGAGATTTGATGACAATATAAATTGTCAAGTGTCTGTTTTAGTCAATGTCACAACTCTAGAGTTGCTTCTTTGGGAAAATAGTTTCTTTTTTTTATAGGGTTTAATTTTGTGTGTGTGTGCAGAGGTGTGATATTATTTTTGTTCACTCTGAGGGATAGCCTAAAATTAGTCCCAGCTAGAATAACTGAGGTTCTTTATAGAATTTTTATAAAATAATTATTATGCAAGATGAGCAAACAGGTTATACTGCCACATTAATCTGCTTATGCAAATTGCTTAGACAAAGTATTTACAATGCGTTGCTAAAGTTGTATTGTGGCTAATATATTGAAGATAGGCAGCACTCTACTGTGAACACATTAGGACAAACAGAAAAGTGGGCATGAAACAAACTACAGAAGATTATGGAATTTCAGAGCATCTGGGGACAAGCTGTCCTGTGCACGGCTGAGATTTTACACCACAGTCTTCCCAAGCCATTTCATATTCTAGGTGGATCACTTAGGAGCTACTAACTATTAGAGGTGTCCTTGCTCTAGTGGTAGGACAAATAGTTTGTGTCAGAGGTAAGTCCTTAAATTTGAACTCAGACACTGCATAGTTAGCTAACCACATAGTCTTTAATAAACCACTGCATTTCTAAATTGCCCAGACTTAATTGCTTTTGTCACTTGTAATACCTTATTAACTAAAGCAGCCTGGGGCTCACAAATGAAGAGTTGAGACAAAGTCTCTGTGAAGGTCTGGCATGGATTTGGACTGGACTTGGTACTTCTCAATATATACAGAACTACTGAAGCCTTTGTTCATAATATTCCTTACAATCAATTTATCTGTATGTGTTGATGTTAGATAATTATGTTCTGATATAAACTTCCTATTGGATAAAAGGGCTAAGAATATCCAATGGCTTCTGAGTTTTTCCCTGAAGGCAGTTAAACATTCGGTGAAGTGGCTCACTTTGAATTGGAAAAATAAAGCACGGAGAGGGAGAACTTAAACTATGGGGTTATTATAGTAATTTTTTTTTTCTCTAAGAGTTAAGTTGTTGTGCCTGGAACTTGTGTTATGGACAGATTTTTACTGGGTCTAATTTCCTGACTGAGCTTGAGTTTGCTGCATGAAATTGGAGACTATATCTGTATTATTTACCGTTATTCATTATAGTGACTTCTATATTATCTGGCACATAATATATGCTTCCCTTCAATTTTTAAATTGAGATATAATTTACCTAATAATATAATATATAGATTTAAGAGTATAGTATAATGGGCTTTGACAAATTTATACATCTGTCTCGCTACTGCTCCAGTCAAGATAAAGAACATTTGTCACCCCAGAAATTCTCTTAATGCCTCTTTCTAGTCAATACTCCAACAGCCTCAACCTAGGCAATTAGTCTTCTGATTTCTTTTAATCTTGGGTTAATTTCACTTGTAGTCTATTCCTGATTGCTTTCTCTTACTCAGCAAAATGTTTTTGACATTCATCCACATTATTATTGTATAAATAGTGTGTTGCTTTTTATTTCTAAATAGTACTACAGTGTATAAATCCACCAAAAATGTTTTATTCATTCATTTGTTGATGAACCTTTAAGAGGTTTCTAGTTTGGTGCTATGATGAATAAAGCTACTATAAACATTTTTGTACAAGTCTTTAAAAAAAATTTTTTTCAACTACAGTTGACATTCAGTATCATTTTATATTAGTTACAGGTATATAGCATATTGGTTAGACATTCATATACTTTATGAAGTGATACCCATTGATTTGTCTAGTACCCACCTGGCACTATACATAGTTATTACAATATTATCGATTGTATTCTCTATGCTGTATTTCACATCCCTGTGACTAATTTGTAACTAACAATTTCGTATGAGTGAGTGAGTTATTTATTTATTTATTTATTTGCAAAAAATATGTTTTCATTTCCTTGGGGTCAATATCTAGGTGTGAAATGGCTAGATAACTTGAATAGTTGTATATTTAACTTTATTACACACTTCCAAGCATTTTCCTGAAATGTTTAATAATTTTATACTCATCACTGTGTGAATGAGAGTTGCAGTTGCTTCACATTCTCACCAAAAGTTGTATTTTAAATCTTTTAAATTTTAGTCATTTAGTAAGATGTGAACTGTTATCTCATTGATTTTAAATTACATTTTTCTATTGACTGATGCTATTGAGCAACTTTTCATGTGTTTATTGTTCATTCATATATGTTCCTTTTGAAATGTCTATTAAGAGTTTGCCTATTTAAAAAAGTGAGTTGTTGAATTTTTCTTAGTTATAGGAGGTTTTTATGTATTTTTGATAAATTCCTTTGCCAGATATCTATATTGCACATATTTTCTCCCAGTTTCTAACTGGATTTTTAATTTCCTTCACAGTATTTTGTAATGAATAGACATTTTTAATTTTGATAAAATCCATTTTCTTTTTTCCTTCAATATTCGAGTCGTGTTCTCTTTAGAAGTCTTTACTAGTTCCAGATTTGCAAAGGTATTCTATATATTTTCATTAAAAAGTCATAATTTTAACTTATAAAGTTCATATCAAATTAATTTTGTATATAGTTTGAGATAGAGGTCAAACCTATTGGAAGTCGACTGAAAAGTAGACAGGGAATGTCTTTAAAGAAATCTGAGGACACAACTTGACCTGTAAGCTCTAAGAATGAGTATACATGGTACCAATTTAAATTATTCTCTATGTTGTCTGGCTTCCTTTGTAGCAGAACAGTCAGTAAAATCTTGTTAAAGTTGCGACTTGGTCTTTGAACTGCTGTTGCATGCCAAAGAATTGAGCAGCAAAGAGAACGTTATCTTCTCCCTATCATCCAACCTTACAAAAAATTCGAACAGCATGGTGAAAGCAACAGCATCTTGAGGGAGGTCAGTAGTCCCACAGCTGTTGAAAACAAGAGACAATGGTTCTTGTCATGGCTTTTGAAAAGGGTGGAACAAATGAGCTGGAGTGGCTTCTGTTCTTAAGTACAATAGAAAAGCATCTTCAGGGACTCAAAATATCTAGGAGACATTGTAAAGATGAATAAATTCTTGCATTTATATTGTGGGCACTTTGAATTATTATAGTTTGAATATTAGTAGAATGTGACCTTATATCTTTACTTTCTGGCCAATGAGGCCTAAAGATTCCTGTTCTACGTATATATTAAGAAAAGCATACATTTTTTAAAATAAATTTTTTATTTTTCAATTACATTTGGCATACAATATTATATTAGTTTTAGGTATACAACATAGTGAGTAGACATTTGTATAACTTACAAAGTGATCACCCTAATAAATCTAGTACCCATCTGACACCGTACAGTTGTTACAATATTAACAATATTCTTTAGGCTATACTTTACATCCCCATGATTGTTTTGTAACTACTAAACTGTACTTCTTAACTCTTTCCCTTTTTCACCCACCCCCACAATCCTCTTCTCATTTAGCCACCATCAAAATATTCTCTTTATCTATGAGTTTTTTTCTGTTTTGTTTGTTTATTTTGTTCTTTAGATTCCACATGTAAGTGAAATTATATGCCATTTGTCTTTTTCTGTCAGACTTACTCTACTCAACACAGTATCCTCTAGGTCTATTCATGTTATTGCATATGGCAAGATTTCATTTTAAAAAATTATGGCCGAGTAATATTTCATTTTATATATGTACAGCCACTTCTTCATTCATTCATTGATGAACATTAAGATTACCTCCATATCTTGGCTATCGTACGTAATGCTCCAATGAACATAAGAAATGCATAAAAATTTAAATACATACTCACATACCTGACCAAAGTAGAAGTTTATCTTTATTTAATATTGGCATTTAGGGAGAATAAAATAAAGATAATTTCTGGTCTTAAATAAAAGTAAATTGATTATGAGTGGCATGCAAAACCCAATTGATTCAAGACAGCTAGAATCCAGCAGATTGATAGGACAGAAATCATAGTTGGACAGGCTAGATTTCAGGGTGTTACGTTAAACACTTGATTCAAATTTTTTAAAAAATATGTATTTACCACGTGAAACAAAATGTATTATAGTAATTGTGCAATTAGGGTTCTGTTCAGATGTCAGGAAACATGTTAGCCAGCTTAGGCAGAAAGACTTAATTTTCCATTGCTTAAAGATTACATGTGAATATTTCCAATAAGACCTGGCTATTGGAAAAGTTAGCAATGTGGAGGAAAGTAAGAATTCAACCAAACAGAGGAAGACAGGATAGTGGAAAGGAAAAAGGAAGGATGTAGGAAATATTGTTGGTGTTTATCCCTGATCAGTTTTACTTCATCAGGAAGCCATTCCCCAGCTGTGCAAGTATTGAACTAACTCTGGAGATTTGTCCTTTGCTAACCTGATTCTCATTTGCTAATACTTGGGAGGTTATATGCCTCCTCATCCCTCAGTCAGCCGTTGTCTGCCTGATACTTGGTACAAAAGCCCCAGCCCTCTTGCTTCCAAATGATACAATTCTGTCAGTGTAGTTTTAACTCCAACTAACCTTTACCTAAGGTCATGTCCTTGCTGGCCCTTTCCTTTCCATATCCTTCACTGTCTCTTATATAGGTTCTTCCTAAAGAGAACTTTTGCAGTAAGTCATATGTGCCTGAGTTCCCATCTTAGACCCTGCTTCTAGGAGATTCTATTTAAAGGAAGAAAAAGAAAGAGAAAAAAAAGAAAAAGAAAAAGAAATAGGAGAAGAAAAACAAAGCAAATAAACAAAAGCCCCCAATATTGCCACCCAGCCTTGAGAGATTTTTAATCTACCATTAACCCTAGGAAAATTGCAACACCTGATTTTGTCTTTCATTCTAATTTTCTAGTGAACCTAGTCTTTGCTAACCATCTTTTTAATTTTTCACTGAAAACTCAATACAAGCACCCACTTGTGGCAAATATGATGAGTTTAATTCTACTGCTGAATATAGATGTCCCATTAAACTCAGACAAAGGAGAAGAAACTAAAGAAAAAAGACAAATTTCATTTCCTTGTTGAAGCATATTTATATTATCTGTAGGGATTAATATTAGAATAAATAAAAGTTGTTTTTAGCTTATCCAGTGGATATGAATAAATACAATGAAACTTGTCATTTAAGAAGGTTGAAAAAAATTCAGAGAGTGTTTACCTAGGCAAATGGTGTCCATGCTGTTTATTAAAGGGAAGTCAAAGGTACATTTCTAACACATTGAAGCATTACCTGACATTCTAAGGACAGTTACCATGCTTACTTCATGAAACAGAGAAAAATATCACGTATACATTGAGGAGTGGTGGTGGGAGTGAGATGGAGTCGGGTGGTGCTGATGAAGTAGGCTGAAAAATGGACTAATGCCCAGAACCTGTGAATAGGTTATTATAAGGCAAAGGGAAATTATCAAGCAAATGTTGCCAATAAATTTACTTTAAAACTGGGAGATTAGCCTGGGTTATACAGATGGGCCCAATGTAATCACAAGAGTACTTAAAAAAAGGAGCAGGAGGCAAAACACAACAGTTTTAGAGTGAAGCCATATGAGAAAGTACTGATTGCACAGGGCATGCTAGCTTTGAAGACGTAATGAGCCCACGAGCCAAAGACAGCTGGCAGCTTCTACTGCCTACAAGAAAATGATTTTTCCCTTAGAACCTCCAGAAGGAAAGACCTGCATCAGACTTCTGATCTTCAGAACAGTAAGAGAATAAATTTCTGTTGTTTTAGACCATTAATTTTGTTGTAATTTGTTATAGCAGTAATAAGAAATTAATGAAGTATGTATACACATATATCTTTAAATTTAATGTTATTAGATTTTTTTCAGCTATGAAAATAGTTGAAAAGAGTGCATGGTCATTTCTACATGTATATGTATAAGAATTTAGTAATTTTTCTTTTCTTCTTGTAGCATCAACACCTAGAGTGTTCACACATGTCATTCTCTACTTTTGCTATTTTAATACAAACATAGTCAAACTTATGATCACGTATATGACTATTCTTATAATTAAAGTTTGCAAAAAATGATATCTCTGCCTTTTGTACTTAACTGTAATATAGACCTTATTCCAGGTTAATTGATTTAATAAATCTAACCCTTTTTTCCCCATAGCTTTGAAATTTTCATAGTGTTGATATAGTATGATTTCCTCAACTATTCCTTATTGATGAATATTCATGTTTCTAGTTCTCTGTTATAGCTATTTGTTTTCTTTTTTTGCCATGGTATAAAAACTATTACAATTAATATAATTTTATATGTGCGTATCTCTATATAAGCTGGGACTTTTATATTTATAGAATCAGTTTACCAAAAAATGAGAGTGCTGAATTTCATTTTTTTCAATCTTACACTTGTAGGTCAGATGTAACAAAGATAATCTGTAAACCTCACTTTAAACATTAATTTTATTCTTTCCTTCAACTATATTTAGGATTTCAGCTACTAATATTCAAAACAAACAAAAACAACCCTTAAAACCTGACAGTTTTCTTCTTTATTCTTAATGTATTATCGATACATGCTTCCTCTAGCTCGTTAGCAATTGTTACCAAAGAAATCCTTTCTTTTTTCCAATATATAATGTGCCTCTCCAACCTCCTTTAAAGCCAAAGGTGAGTGAAAATCTAAGGTTAGTTAAAACTGATTCACAGGCAGCTCTTTGGCAGTCCTGCTTGGGTGGTCTAGTATTTCACATGGGAACGTTGAAGTAGTTGACACCTACTGTCCTGGACCTTCATAGAAACTGAGACAGAAACAGTCCTTTTCCATACCCTATTTCTGTGGTTACACTTGTAGATCCTGGTAAGTGCACAGCCAGGAGCTAAAGCTATAGAAAATGAGAAACAGGCTCTAGAAGTGGTGTGACTGGCAGAAATGAAGCAAAATATTGAAATATCAACTCTGACATTCAATGCAGGATTCTAGTGTCAAAAAAGGTCATGTAGTCAGAAGTGTAGAGTAAAAACTGATTCTAAGTCATAGGCAAAAGCAGATCTGGGTGGGAAAATTCTGAAGGCTGGTATCCAGTCTGTTTAAGGCACTGTTTAATATACTAAGTGTGTTTTATTGCTTTAACCACTATATGAACGGGGTCTGCTCTCAAGAATTAGTGATGTATGTGTTGAACACCTGAATTTTACTGGCTGCTGAGCTAGGTGCTGGGGGAATGAACTAGGTGCTCAAAAGTGAGATCTCTGAGGCCAGGTAGAAGTGGATAACATTATTGCTGCTATTTTTTTCCTATCTTTTTTGACTCTTCTATTTGCTCTGTCATATTTGTAAGTATCTCCAGTTTTAAGAGAGCAAAGGCAGACAGAACTAGTTAAAATGAGGTGAATTCTGACACTTGTTAAAGCTTAGTGCAATTTGCATAAAAATTTGGAAACAAAATGAAATCACCAGGGAATATAAATTGCTAGGGCATTTATTTGTATGAATAATTAAATGTTTTCTAAATTATTGTTTTTGTAATAATTGAATCAGAAAACAAGAGTTTGCTTTCTCAAAAGTCTCAGGAATTTAAGAGAAAAAAATGCTTTCTTGTTTTAGCCTTCTTAGATTTCATTCTATTTTGTTTTAGTGTTTGCTTTATTTCTAGATCAACCTGTGGCAGAAGGCCAGCTGCAATGTGAAAGAGATCTTCTATAGTCTTAGGTGTATTAAAAATGTGTTCATATCATATGTTCATATAGATTTCCTCTAAGGATATCTCACATCACCATTCCTGAGCCAAGTTTAAAACAATATGTGTAGTGCTTTGAATACTGAGATTTCATGGAGGCAAAGGTGCCAATTTGTGTATATGTATGTTTTTGGTTGCTGTCATTTAATGGATTTAATTCCATTGAGTATGAAGGTAGCTCTTTGTTTTTGAGTCTCTATGGATTGAAATACTACTGAGCAACTAAACATCTTAATAATTTTCATTTTTTGGTGCTGTAAGTAGCATGTAGCATATCAATGGACATTTTTAAAAGTTAAGTCCTCTGGGGA
>NW_011888783.1:6259950-6263235 GCF_000151845.1 Pteropus vampyrus | reverse complement strand
ATATTTGTAAGTATCTCCAGTTTTAAGAGAGCAAAGGCAGACAGAACTAGTTAAAATGAGGTGAATTCTGACACTTGTTAAAGCTTAGTGCAATTTGCATAAAAATTTGGAAACAAAATGAAGTCACCAGGGAATATAAATTGCTAGGGCATTTATTTGTATGAATAATTAAATGTTTTCTAAATTATTGTTTTTGTAATAATTGAATCAGAAAACAAGAGTTTGCTTTCTCAAAAGTCTCAGGAATTTAAGAGAAAAAAATGCTTTCTTGTTTTAGCCTTCTTAGATTTCATTCTATTTTGTTTTAGTGTTTGCTTTATTTCTAGATCAACCTGTGGCAGAAGGCCAGCTGCAATGTGAAAGAGATCTTCTATAGTCTTAGGTGTATTAAAAATGTGTTCATATCATATGTTCATATAGATTTCCTCTAAGGATATCTCACATCACCATTCCTGAGCCAAGTTTAAAACAATATGTGTAGTGCTTTGAATACTGAGATTTCATGGAGGCAAAGGTGCCAATTTGTGTATATGTATGTTTTTGGTTGCTGTCATTTAATGGATTTAATTCCATTGAGTATGAAGGTAGCTCTTTGTTTTTGAGTCTCTATGGATTGAAATACTACTGAGCAACTAAACATCTTAATAATTTTCATTTTTTGGTGCTGTAAGTAGCATGTAGCATATCAATGGACATTTTTAAAAGTTAAGTCCTCTGGGGAAAAAAAGAGGCAAAAGAACACAGAGTAATTCAGCGCTGAGATCAGAGACAGAGGGTGGGTTTCTTCACTCCCATGTTTGGAAATAAAACTTATAAATTTTTAAGATTGGGTTGGACCTTCAGGACCATGTAATCTGATCATTTAATTTTACAGATGAGGAAAGTATAGCATATAATAGGGATTCAACCTTGATTTGCCCAAATAGATTTTGAAACACTATTTCAGAAGCACTTTTATAATAGTGGAAGAGAGATTGTCATGTATATGATGCTCATTTGAAAAGGTGTCATTTTAAAAATGTGATTACGGTCACATTCAAGGGTCATATTAACAGTATTAAATATGAAATTGCCACCTGGCTCAAACATACCAGTTTCCTTTTCATTGTAGTATAATTTTAAATTGAATCTTTCTGAAGGAAACCACTCAGTCTAATTATTTGAGCTCTGGAGTAGGAATCAAGGATTCAGCATTCCATATGTAAGTTTGACAATGATTGCTATTTGACTGAGAATATGATTATTACATGAATGAATGGAGGAGTTAACTCCTTTGAACCCCCTCTTCATTTGGCCTGAGCTGGCTGCCAGTTCCAAGCTGTAACCTTTTACCAGGAAGCTGTCTGGGATAGCAGTGAAAATATAATCACTTATAGTCCAACCGAGGGTACAGGTTAATGAGAAAAGCAAGTAATTGAGGTAGAGCATTGTTTGCCTTGCCCTGGGAATTAATACCTGGACATTCACCTTATTTGCTCAAATGAAAAGTGAGCCTGATCATTTTATCATACCCTATTTTTCTTCAGTTACCTTTTGATTTTTTTCTCAATCAAGAATTAGATTTTGCAAAAGAGGACAGTGGGAAGCTACCATGTGTTATTTCTTTGGATCACAGTGATAATAATGCTTCTGATTTTACCGACGCCCCAGATATCCTAAAGCATAAAGATCTTTAAGGCGTTGCATGAAAGTGTGACACTTTTGTGTATTTGTATTCGAGATTTTAAGAGCAATGAAAAATTCTAAAATGCTTCTGTCTCTACTAATGTAAATTCTGTCATTTTTCTTTTTTGCCTTTGCGATAGATGCTAGGACTATGTCCTACATGGTAGCATAGATTGATTTCTCTTTCAGGCCTCTGTCAATTCCAAAGAATAAATACAGTACAAAATATATTTGGAATATTTATAACCTGTCAATTTCATGTGCAAAGAGAAAAAAATAAATATCTACGAAGCTGAAACAGTCTTTTAAGATATTTTACTGAAATATTTTGTTTCCAAGGCAATTTATACTCTTGTGACATGTTTAATAATCAATACAATGGAAGAATATGCTAGTATATATCTTGATAGTCTGTTGTGCCTTTGAAATATAAAATTGTTATTTGAAGCAGTTGTCACAATATCTTTTAACTTTTTGAGCCATAATAATGGACTGACTGCAAGATTTTTCTGAGCATACTATCAGGGAGCTGTGGCCTTACTGGGGGAGATGAAATTCATAGTACAAGCATACATAATGATACAAAAGGACTTTTAAAAGAAACGTCTGCAACTGAAAAGAATCATAAGTACTTACTTATGCAAGATACTGCATTATGTTCTTCACATATATTCTCTCCTTTAGTTTGACAACACCCCTGCACATGTGAAGTGATTGCTCTTGTTTTCAGATGAGATATTTCAGTAACAGAAGTTAAGTAACTTGCCTAGCTAAAGTTATGTCATGTAAAGGCAGAGTCAGAATTATAGAGCAAGTGTGCCTGACTACAGGATTGAGAGTTTCATGAAGGGAAATGGGTGTGGGACCATTTTTTCCTCCTTTGTTTTAAGAAAAGCATTGACTATATACTCTGATTTTTTTCCCCCCTCTATTTATTGTCACAGCCTGTAGCTAAGCCAGGGACACAAGTCCTACATAAGGCATGATGGGAACAATGACTAACACTAAAGGATCTAACTCGACACTTTCCTTTCCCTTAAACTTCCACCTAGTCTGTTACCCAAACCTCTCCATTCTATAGACAGCACACCTCATGCATCTATGTCTCTACTGTTTTATTTTTATGACCCTGGTCCAAATCACCATCATCTTTTGCCTGGGCATTTGCAATATTCTCTTCATTCTATCTGCTTCTGTTCTCGCCCCCTCCAACAAATTCTTCAAAAGCTATCTGGAGAATTTTTTTGTGTGTAAATTAAAACATGTCAATTTCCTGGTTGAAATTCTTTAATATCTTCCTAATCTGTTTGGAATAAAATAAACATTTTTTATTTTGGTAGACAAATCCTTAGTTATATGGCTTTTGGCTATCTCTGCATGCCTTCATCTCATACCACTCTCCCTAATATATGTCAAATTTTAACCAAGATTGTTCTCTTTCCTGTATGCCAAGCTTTGTTCTGCCTTAGAAGTTTATATGTGTTTTTACTTCCGCCTGGAAGGTTTTATCCCATTCCTTCTATAACTGGGTGTTTTGATTTTTTAATTTTTTTCTTATGAATTTTTAATTATTTTCCCTTATGATCTTAGCTTAAATGTTAGCTACTCAGAGGGAGGCTT
>NW_011888783.1:6257169-6259900 GCF_000151845.1 Pteropus vampyrus | reverse complement strand
TGCTAGGACTATGTCCTACATGGTAGCATAGATTGATTTCTCTTTCAGGCCTCTGTCAATTCCAAAGAATAAATACAGTACAAAATATATTTGGAATATTTATAACCTGTCAATTTCATGTGCAAAGAGAAAAAAATAAATATCTACGAAGCTGAAACAGTCTTTTAAGATATTTTACTGAAATATTTTGTTTCCAAGGCAATTTATACTCTTGTGACATGTTTAATAATCAATACAATGGAAGAATATGCTAGTATATATCTTGATAGTCTGTTGTGCCTTTGAAATATAAAATTGTTATTTGAAGCAGTTGTCACAATATCTTTTAACTTTTTGAGCCATAATAATGGACTGACTGCAAGATTTTTCTGAGCATACTATCAGGGAGCTGTGGCCTTACTGGGGGAGATGAAATTCATAGTACAAGCATACATAATGATACAAAAGGACTTTTAAAAGAAACGTCTGCAACTGAAAAGAATCATAAGTACTTACTTATGCAAGATACTGCATTATGTTCTTCACATATATTCTCTCCTTTAGTTTGACAACACCCCTGCACATGTGAAGTGATTGCTCTTGTTTTCAGATGAGATATTTCAGTAACAGAAGTTAAGTAACTTGCCTAGCTAAAGTTATGTCATGTAAAGGCAGAGTCAGAATTATAGAGCAAGTGTGCCTGACTACAGGATTGAGAGTTTCATGAAGGGAAATGGGTGTGGGACCATTTTTTCCTCCTTTGTTTTAAGAAAAGCATTGACTATATACTCTGATTTTTTTCCCCCCTCTATTTATTGTCACAGCCTGTAGCTAAGCCAGGGACACAAGTCCTACATAAGGCATGATGGGAACAATGACTAACACTAAAGGATCTAACTCGACACTTTCCTTTCCCTTAAACTTCCACCTAGTCTGTTACCCAAACCTCTCCATTCTATAGACAGCACACCTCATGCATCTATGTCTCTACTGTTTTATTTTTATGACCCTGGTCCAAATCACCATCATCTTTTGCCTGGGCATTTGCAATATTCTCTTCATTCTATCTGCTTCTGTTCTCGCCCCCTCCAACAAATTCTTCAAAAGCTATCTGGAGAATTTTTTTGTGTGTAAATTAAAACATGTCAATTTCCTGGTTGAAATTCTTTAATATCTTCCTAATCTGTTTGGAATAAAATAAACATTTTTTATTTTGGTAGACAAATCCTTAGTTATATGGCTTTTGGCTATCTCTGCATGCCTTCATCTCATACCACTCTCCCTAATATATGTCAAATTTTAACCAAGATTGTTCTCTTTCCTGTATGCCAAGCTTTGTTCTGCCTTAGAAGTTTATATGTGTTTTTACTTCCGCCTGGAAGGTTTTATCCCATTCCTTCTATAACTGGGTGTTTTGATTTTTTAATTTTTTTCTTATGAATTTTTAATTATTTTCCCTTATGATCTTAGCTTAAATGTTAGCTACTCAGAGGGAGGCTTTCTTTGATTATCCAAACTAGTTTAGGTCCTATTATGTTTTTTCTTAACATTTAAAAACAATTTGTCATTTAATGCTGGGTTTTGTTCGTTTTAGTTGTATACTGATTCTACCCTACTAAATTTGAAGTTTTATAAAGTAAAGAATATATATTTTGGGTTCACTACAGTATATCTGAGTTTAATTATAAGTTAGCACAAAGTTAGGTTTCAGTTGAACAAACTGAATAAAACCACAAACAACTTTACTCTTTTATTCTGTGATTCTTACAAAGAAAATGGAAACTCAAGTCAATTACTAAATGCCTTTGACCATTGACATTATGTCCAGTCAAGCTATATAAAATCTTGAAAGCCTTAATTGATTGACTAATTGACTTTTAGCTATGTAATAGACACTATAATATCTATTGGAGATTCAGAACCACTGATCTAAAAAGAGAGATAATTAGAGCTACATATATATTATTTATCTGGGATTGTCTCCATCATAATACTTTATCAGCTAGTTTGACTTTTCCAAATTTAACTTTAGTATACATTTTCTAAAATATATTAATTTGAAAATAGGGTATTTCTCTAGCAGATCTTATATTTATTATGTAAGTGTAGGGTACTATGTAATGGAGAATATGATCAACCATCCAGTGTTTAAGAAGTAGGTGGCAGAGAGACTTCAAGAATTATGTCATGTTTGAGCTAAGATCTAAATTATGGGGGCAGATTCTTTTCATGTAGAGAGAGTAGAATAAACAGAGGGCATAGAATTATGGTATGAGCCAGGAAGGACAGATAATGAAATATTCCTGAACAACAAAAATGATAAAAGTAAGGATTCTCATGTGTCCATTGATAGTGGACTTTGAAAGAACAAAAAGGGACTCAGATGAAATAATTAAATTACTCCATTTCTGGACTCTATTTGAGCATGTGGTCATCTAATGGTGAGATTGCAGCTACAATTGAGCAAGTTTCATGTGCTATTTAAATGTAGCTAGATTCTAGATTCTCAGCGCTACTAAGGATGTTCTCAGTGTTCTTTTTCATCACAGTGGCTATTTTAAATGTTTCCACCCTTCTTAAACTCCAACCTTGCCTTTCCCAATCTCTTGTATTTTATGGCTTTGAAGTAGGAGCCATCTGACAAGGGATGATGTTAACTTTCTATTCTCTGGCTTCAAAGTTCCTCTTCCTTCTGCCTATCTGACTCCCATCTCACATTCTCCTTTTTGATCTGTTACCTTTCAAACTACTT
>NW_011888783.1:6232547-6255659 GCF_000151845.1 Pteropus vampyrus | reverse complement strand
CCAAGAACACGTCTTATTAAACATTCTTTGTGCTAAAGTTTGTCTCAGAATCTGCTATCTGGGGAGCCCAATCTAGACAGTCAACATGCTTGAAAAGATTTCATACTAAAAAAATAGCAGGGGACAAATGCTTAAAGTATATGTTACTATAAAAAGTTGGAGGAAATATTTTAATTTAAAAAATCTTACGAAGACATTCATAAAATGGATTATTGAAATTATAGTGTTATGGTGTTAACTTATAATTACAACTCTAACATAAGTTGAATAGCTAACGTGAGATTTTATGGAAAAAAATAGGCACTGTTTCAGTAACTTTGAAATGGTTTTTCTCAGTAAAATCTCAGCTATATGGATTTTTTTTTTTTTTTAATTCCAAGATTGTCAGTAATTGGTTATGGCTAAATTTATGTTTGAATAGAAATTTAATAATGGACAAAATTCACAGTATGGTGAATATATAAGCAGTCGCTTTTTTTTTGAACAATATGATCATTTGTGAGGTTTTTAGTTGATGAAATATAAATCTCATTTCAAATAATGTAAAATAAAGTTAAAAAATTTATTTACAGTTCTTTTCTTTTTTACTTGCTCTATCATCACTTTATATTTTGAAAACTCGCTTTTCTCTCTATAATATTTGTAAAAATCTTTTCTATTTCTCCTGTTTGCTAAAATAATGAAATGATTGACAGCTTTGGCTGCATTGTTTTGTTTGTGGAAAGAAAATAGTTTCTTATTACTCATATCCCACAATATACTCTCTGTGTTACAATCCTGTAAGTAAAAATATCAAAATTCTTCAACAAAGGCTCTTTTGAAATTATCTTATTTTAATTATTTGTGAACAGAGTGCTAATTGTTTATAGTTTAAGCATGATCTAGAATCAGGGGAAAAAAAAATCCCTTAAGATGTCTGGGGTCACTTGTGTGCCTATACTCAGCAAGAAAGCTCTGTTGGAACTGGACTGTCCAACATGCGCCACTCCCACTCTGCCCAACACACACACACATACACATATCTGGGACTCTTGGCTAGGATAACTCAGTTATCTTCCATGTGGCCTCTCTCTTCACATGACCTTTCATCATCTAATATTACAGCCTGAGCTGCTTTATATGGTGGTGACTGACTTTCAAGAGAGCCAAAAGAGAAGCTTCTAATATCCGGGCCTAGAAGTCACACATCACACCATAACTGTCAAAGGAAGTAATAAGTTCAGTCCAGATTTATAGGAAGGAGACATAGTTTTGCCACTCTTCCCATCAAGAGGTAAAAATCTATTGTAGACAGAATTGTCAGGGATCGTCTGTCTGAGGAGGTGAAATCAGACTCAGAAGTTGAATGCAATAAGAGAATAAGCTATACCAACATAAGAGAAGAAAGAACATTCTTGCTAGGGAATATTGATTGCAAAGGCACTGAAGGGGAACAAACCTGGTGTTAGAGAAAATCCTACAGCTTATGGTAATTTAGGCAAGAAATATTTGTTTCTTGAACTAAGGAGATATTTGTGAAGGCAGTAAGATCTTTCATTTAGTAAATGTTTTGACACAGAACTGATAGGATTTGCTTTTGGATTATATGTTGATATGAAGAAGAAGAATCAAAGATGATTATAAGGTTTTGAGTCAAAATCTGGGCAAATGATATTACTATTTAATAAGATGAGATTAAGTTCCTTGCGATGGAACAGACGTGTGTGAAAAATAAAAATCCAGTCCTGGATATTTCATTTGAGATACCTATGGATATCCAAGAGGCTTGCTGAGTTGGAAATTAAATATGAGTCCGGAATTCAGTAGCAATTATAAGCTAGATATAAAAATTTAGGACTTGCAACATGTAATTTTAAAAACATGAGATTTGATATGACCCACAAAGTGAATGTAAAAGGAGAAAAGTGTGTTGGGGACTAAGATCTAGAGTATTCTAACAAGTAGTGATTAGGAAGAGTAGAAAGATCCAGCAAAGAAGAATGACAGGGAAGCAATTGTTGTAGACTGTTGGCTAGGCAAACAATGTCATGAAAGCACAAGAGAGGGGATTCCAAGAAGGGAATTACCAGTGCTGCTGATACAAATGATACCGAGAAGTCAAGTTAGATGAAGACTGAGATCTGACTACTGGATTTGTGTAGGACTTCAGTGAACTCAAACAGCTGTTTCAGTAGAAGGGGAAAAAATGAAAATAGTGCGTATAAATAATGTTTTTGTTATTGTTGCTGAAAATGGGAGAAAAGAAACAGGGCATAATATTGTTGCTGAGAAAGATCCACAGGAAGGAAAAAGATGGTGATGCAAGAAAGAGAGAGAGAAGGGTAGCAAGAAGCAGTGTTTGTGATTGTAAGAGAAATGAGAACAAATACCCAGGTGAACCATTGGGCCTTAGCTAGGGACAAGGGCTTTTTATCGACTTTAATAAAAAAAAATTTTATAGTTTGGGCCTAAAGACTTTTTAAGTTGGTAGATTTAATGGTGGAAAATATGAAATTTCTATTTGAAGTTTTTATATTTTTTAAGCAAAAATACAGTCATATGCCAAATACTGAATCACAGTCAGCAACGAATCACATATACATAGGTGGTCCCATAAGATTATAATGGAGCTTAAAAATTCCTATCACTAATGATGTTTTAGCTGTCATAACGTTAGAGAACTGGTGGAATGCGACTTGCAAGGTTGTGAGAATCCACAATTAATTTCCTTGCAGACTCCTGAAGATGTGACACTCCTTGCAGGGTTATTACAATGAAAAATGACTTTGGCAGCAGAGACCTAAGATGCCAAGAGTCCTGGAGATGGAAAATGGGATGAATAAGAGCCTCAGTGACCAGGATTAAATATTCTGTTAGGCTAAATGGATGATAGTTGGAATTAGGATTTAATTTAATTTTAAATTAATTTTAAGGAAAGAAATCAACATAAAATTTTGTATACCCCTAAGTACATATGTGTCTATGTGTGAGTGCATTTCTGAGAGGAGCAATGGAATTTTGAAAGGATTCAAAGGAATTTTTCCCTTTTAAAAATATTCATGTATACTATAATTTATACAATTTTAAACATTATTTTAATTAAAAATCACAAAAGATACTTGCCTTTACTAGCTATATAACTCGAATGCATTTGAGAGAGAGCATTAAGATATCTAAAGAAAGAATGCCTCAATTTGATTCAAGTTAGTCATGGGAGCCTTTAAAAAAGAAGTCATGAAGGCAAATTTGGCAATTTCCATCCAAGCACTGCCCAGGAGAAAAAGACATTTAGCCAACAGACTTTGAGTATATTGATTCCCTTGGCAAGCCTGTTCCTAACTTAAGATGAATTAGTCAGCAGTCTGAGCTTAATACCGTTAAAAACTGGACACATCTAACTTTTTTGTTTTGATTCCACATTTATTAAACAACCTTCTGATTATTATTTGTCTTTCTGTGTGTGTGCCTACAAGGACAAAATGTGTTACTCATATGAGCTTCAAGCATTTTAGTCCCTGTAACAATTATTTCACAATGTAAATTAAGTCACATTGTGGTTTTATTTATCTACCTCAGGAGCTTGGATAATGTGAGCTTGTTCTTGAGAAGTAGATTTGTTTTTGGAATGCTGACAAAATCGAGTTATTAGGCATGTAAAGCTGCAGGCCAATTCGTGGGTCATAGTGAATCTACTCAGGTAAAGAATATCGCCTTGTGAGGCCTTTGGGTGGCAGCCAGCCTTGCCCCTGGCAAACTTCCCTGTAATCGCTGTGTACCTTGTCTATACTTGGAACCCTGGCTCAAATTTTGCTGCTTTTGTGATGCCTTCTCGGGGCCCTTCTTCCACTATCAGCTGTCTGAGGGGTGCATTTTATGGATCACACAGTCTGCTGGGCTCACAGAGAGGCTTGCCTGCTCACAAGTCAAAGTTCTCCAGGAGTCACTTCTTATAGGAAGGATGCACAACTGATTGATGATGTCTGCCCTGAGAACCCCCAAGCAAGTTATATCTTCATACTTTTAGTTCAGAAGAGAACATTTTAATTACATCCTTATTGAAATACAATATACCAGGATTCTTGCAGGCCCTGCCATGCAAGTTTTCCTATAGCACACTTTTGTGTAGAGGTGGAATGATCTTTACTATGGTCAAGAATACACATTAGGATTTTTGATGTTAATGAAAGTAGAAAATTTGATCATTGGCATGTACCAGTACTCAATGAAGTACAGCTATGGTAGTTGATATTCCAAAGCAATCATTTATGTCAGTGTATATCTAAGTCAGTGTGACAATATAAAATTTATCATTTGAACTAGGGCATTTTGAGAATGAAATTGTACACTATTAATTATATCAGGAGAACAGGTATAAACTAGAACTGTACTGGGTAAGCAGGAATGTTGTCCTATATACCAGCTAGATTGATAATGAGCCAGTACAGATCAGTATGGCCATACTGTTAACAGCCATCATCTGCTACAATTGGTCAGTGCCTTATTGTGATATGTCATGTGCTGTACATTTGAAAAAAAGATTTTTAAATATCACCTTGGTATATAAGGATACAAGAATTTATAATTAAAAAATTTATAGCTGAAATTTTGCTTAAGTAGCAAGAGAGTAAAGATCAAGGGAGATTATTCTAAGCAACGAAGTACAGAAAAATAAAATTCACAATACAGGGTATCATTTGATTATGAATAATATGTTATATTTTATCATCTTTTTAATCACCAGGAGAGATTATATTACAGAGGTTACATTGAAAATATGGTACATTGGGGGAGGGGCTATTTTTTAAGCTTATATATATATATATTTTTATCCAGAAGGTAAGAAATTTTACAATAAAAATTTCTAAAAGAGCATCATATCACAGGCATATTTCATATAATTTATTGTTTTGGTTACATTTTTAAACAATTCCATAGACTATCATCAAGAAAGTTATAATTAGATATTCTGTAATTCTTTTACCCTGAGATTTTTTCCAGTTCTTTTTTACTATTATCAATAACAATTATTACTAATAGTTATTGCTAATAACAAAAGTTATTGCTAATAACAAAAGTTATTGCTAATAACAAACAGGTGGCAGGAGATTATATTAACATACTATTACTGTTGTGAATGGGAGTGAAGGTCACTTAAAGAAATGTGCAAATCTGGTTTTAATAACAAGTTCATCCTTTGTGGTCAATTAGAGAAATTTCTTTTATAAGGTTTGCTTTTTGTGTAATAGTTTCAGCTTATGTCTATTACATCTATTTACCAGATTTCTCATAAGTAAACTGCTTTTATTTAAATTTTTTTATCAAAAGAGTACATACATATTGTTAAACAATAAATACTGATTTGTTTAAACCAGTAATTATTATTATAAATTATAATTTTATAAATATTATTTACAAATGAGCTATTTATTGAATAACATTTCCTGTATAATGCAACATATTGTTTTCCTTGAAATAATAATTATCTTATTTTGCTTTGATTTTCTATGTATCTTTAATTAATTCATCCCCAAACACTGCCAGAAGTATAAATATCTGTCAGTATGTTCAAATGCATCCATTTATCTATAAGGAGTTATCTGTATTTTACTGGTCAGGAAACAAATCTGCTCTTTGTCCTGAGGGAGACGCTATCTTTGTTTTCCAAGGCTATTTGCTATATAAACATCCTTGAAAGATAGTCTGTAATAGAAGCCGATATAAGACAAGTAGTGAGTCTGTCTGAGTCCTTTAGTTTGTCTTGCAGATCCCTAAATTTTCTGTTTTTCTTATTTTACCCTTTACTATTCGAATTGACAAAGTATGCCTCTCCCTTCTTTTATTTGCATTAAAAAAATAATTATATGTTTCAAAGACTGCAAGTTCAAATCATGTACATTTAAACATCTTCTGTTGCAAATACTTTTACATTACTAGAATAACTTTTTGATGGTTTCACACTTGGCATGAACTTTCTTTTTCTGACAGTGGTTTTGTATCAATCTTAGGCCCCTTGCAAGTTCCACACCTCTCTGCTCCTGGACTTTTCCCCCAAATGCCCTTGTTTATCATAGAGGCTTATGACAGGAGCATGTATATCACTCACCAGAATTTGGTGTATTTTTCCTTTAAAAATATTTATAGTTATTAGAAAGTTTGGACTTTTTTTTCCTTCTGTTTATGTGCAGTACATAGTTTTATAGTTTTATCTGTTCATCTTTTTATTCTGCGTTATTTTAGAAGGATGTATGGGGAAGGGAACAAAGATATAGGCAGCTGCCATTATTTTAGATTGCCAATACTCTCCCCATTGCTTTTAAAATACTTTTAAAAATCCTATTAATTTTTTCTTCTTTTTATCTTCTTCTTTTTAGAGGTATCGATTGCCACAAATTCCAAACATTTGGGGCTTTTCTACAGTACATATTAAGTTTGTTCTTGCTTTTCCTCACTGCCTAAGTTTCAGATTTTTTAGCTCATCTAAGTCATTTATCACTTGACCTGATTTGAATTACCCAAATTTTGTTATTAACTCCTCTCTTATTTTCCTCATCTTTGATCATTTATGTCTTTGAACAATACTCACTTTTACACCTGCAAGTTTTAGACTGTCTGGTTTATGGAGGGAGCAAGGATTGACATATGTTTTTAATTGATGGTCTTTATTGAGAGTTTTCAAGGGTTTTCCTATGAGACATAGCTAAGACTTTTCCGGAAAATAATCCTTGTTATCTATTCTGAGAAGATTATAATATGCAGAACTTAAGAGGTGCTGTCATGATGTGTTTTTAGAATAAAGGAGAACAAGGGTAATACTTTGTATGCTATATAAAAATTCTTTAGGGATATTTTTAAAAAGGTAGAATTTTATTCCCTATTTCTGTAGTTTCTGATTCGGTAGATCTGAGACAGGACCATGAGATGTATATTTCAAACAGTTATCCCAGGTTAATTCCAATGATGTTGTCTTAGGAACACCACTTGAGATGTACTGAACTGTGGATAGATTTTTAAACAAAAATAGGTGAAGGCTATATCCATGTCTGCAAATTCCCTTGATAATTGAAACAGATATTGGTGGCTTATATATTAAATAATATATATAACTTATATTTACATATGATTGATAATTGAAATAGATATTGGTGGACTTTATATATTTATTATTTTATATATCTACATATATGTTTTACTTTCTGTCAACCTTATTTCCATTTTCTGTTTAAGAGTTTGTAGAATAACAGCTTAAGACTACTCAGTGGTTGTTCCTAACCATTCAGTGGCCTGAGTGGTGGGACCGCAGCCCAGTCCTCAGTGGCAGCTGGAAGCTCCAGTCTTGAGCAGGCAGCTGCTAAATAGGCACAGATGGCGCCTGTGCCTTAGACCAGTCTGTGAGCTTGGGTTAAGTAGCAGTAAATTTGGGAGCTGGAACAGGCTATTCACGCTGAAATTTCTCCTGGTCACAGCCTTTTCAGCAGTGGCAGGCTCTTTCTTGTGGATTCAGGATCTCTGCGAAAGTAGGGGTCACCTGAGACCTCTCGGGATTTGGCACTATACATGCATAGAACTCCTGGGCAAGCAGCTACGGCATCACATACTGAGTGAGCTCTCTTGTTGCATGGGGATGTCGAGGTCCACACATCGCAGAGGAGTCTGTGTTACACAGAGCGATCATACGTGGGTTAACAGCCTGCCTCTGTGAGAGGCTGCAGGATAGCCCTAGGATCAGTAATGACCGAAAGTCCCGCTTCCTAGAACCCTGCTCCAATCTGGTTAGAAAAGGTTCCAGGAATAAAATGGCCGCAATAGGAGTGGCTCCAGTGTCAGCAGCAAACTTGAGCACAACTCGCTGGCCATAGTTCCTGGAGGATGTGATCTGACATTAGCTAGATTTTCAATGGCATGAGCTGCCAGTAGAAGATTCTCCCAGGTTCCTTTCCAATTTATGAGGTAATGGCATCACTTTTCCTTTTGTAGATGACTGCTCCATTAGGAAGTCAAGTTTGGTGCCACTTAAATGGGTTCCTGAGGCAAAGAGTTGAGGGCATCCTGTACCTTTATTTGAAGGACATCAAAGGCTCTGGACATTGTAAAAGTTTCTTTTTAGTTACTATGTGAACCCAGAATAATGTGGAAAGGCTTGGTGGCATTTATTTTGAGAAGCTTGGTTGTGGCAATTATTACTATTGTTCATCAATATTCACTTCTTCTCTAGTCTGGAATAGAAGAGCATTGTATTTTTATCCTCCCTTAGTGTTAGATGTGGCCTATAATAAAATAATGATAAAATTAATAAGGCTAAAATAAGGGTAATGATATGTATTTCATTTATTATTTAATTTTTTGTAATACACTAGCCTCTGTGATGTTGTTCAAAAGGGTAAGTCTTCATTAGTATTAACTCTGTAGGATACCATGTGAGAGGCAGCTCTAGAAAAATCAGCAGTTTCAGTTTTGAATATTTGTTGTTTTGACTTCTGATTTGCACTCTATAGCTGAAACCATTCTTTAGTTTCTGTATCTGTGGTATTTTACATTTCTCCTACAGCCGTCATGGAGTCTATTTACAAACCTCTGTTGTGGCTGCTCTGGATGATGAATGACAATCACTTTGAAGTAACCACAAGTTTTCATCTCTTTAGTAAATGAGGAATATGCTACACAGCCTATAGGCTAAATCCATCGATTTCCAATATATCTTCAAAATTTAGTTAAGATCTTAGTTCTGATAAAGTACTGTAGACTGGGTGGCTTACAAACCAAAGATTTCTAACGGTTATTTATTTATTATTATTTCTTTTGTTTCTGGAGGTTGGAAATTCAACATCAGGCTGCCAGCATGGTTGAATTTGGGTGAGGACCTTCTTCCAGGTTTCAGACTGACAACTTCTCATCGTATTTTCACATGACAGAAAGAGAGTGAGTTAGGACCCTGGGCCTCTTTTTATAAAGACACTAATCTCATTCATGAAGGTTCTACCCTTATGACCTAACTACCTTCCAAAGACCCCAGTTCCAAATACTATCATATTGGGATTAGTTTCTACATATGAATTTGCTGGGGGGTGGGTTGTCACAAGCATTCAGTTTATTGCAAGATTCACTCAGACATTGTTGTGTGATGAAATAATAGATATGTCACTAGGAACAATTTTATATTGTGTATTTTCCTAATATAAAAGTAAAATATAGTCTTTGTAGTTTATTTAATAATTACAACAAGAATAAGAAATGAAAAGTGTGATCCTTAAGATGGTAAGTGATTGCTGTAGAAATTGATATAGCGTCTTGAAAATCAGCTATGGCTATTTGAATTCAGAATAATTTTTGTAAAACTTTGTCCATATAGAAAAATGTTATTTAGTTACTCCTATCAGGAAGTGACTTTAAATTTTGTATTCTAATAGTTCTTGAAGCAGCTACACTCTTATACCTGATTAGGCTTCTTTTGTTTGCTAACTTTTATTGAGAACTTATTAGTTGTCAGATGCTGTTCTGATGCTCTACATGTAAAACCTCAGTTAATGCTTAGTACAACACCGTGCTGTGGTGCTATATTATCTTAATTTTAGAGATAAGTAACATGAAGAACAAGAAAATAAAATAATTTGTCTCTGATAGCTTAGTTAATAATTAGAAGAACTGAGATTTGTGCTTTTGTATTAACCATTATACTGTGATTATTTCCTTAATTTGTGACAAATGACAACAGCTATTCAGATATCTAAAATGATTCAGAACTCCTAGCGTGGGCCTTTGCACACAAACCCCATCTAACATTTGTGTTCTATGTCTTTATGTTTAAATAGTGCAGGGCATACTCATACTCATTACTAACTAAAAGTTACATAGTGAGAAAAAAATATATCTTGTTTCCTTTATTTGAATGAATTTAAAACTAGTAGAATTTTGGTCACCCATTAAGACAAGAAATTGGAAATTTTATAAAATTACTAAGCAAAATTTACTATAGCCCATCTCAGCCCATTTTCAAAGTCAGAAAGATTTTATCCAGAGAGGAAAATAGTATTCTCTAGTGAGCTATGATTTGTGTTTCTTGTGTGTTATTACAAATGCTTTTCTTACTATTTCTAATATTTCTCAAGAGGTATACTTTCATAAACTGCGAATCAAACAATATCTGTTGTGTAATGCTGAGGTGGACAGTCATGCTTTTATTGTGTTTCACAAGTATTATTTTGGGATTAAAGTGGAAAAAATCCAGATGGCTAACATAATTTATCTTGGGTGACTTTTCACTTGTTGAATAGACATTACCGATATGTAATACTGAAACTTTTAAGAGAAATTTGGAACTATCTCTGCCAAAGAGAAATGTGCCATAGCTAGTTTACTATTCGTGAGAAAAGATGTAATCAAAACATATCTTACTTAGTTGTTCTTTTATTTGCTTGGGATGCATGTAGGTTTCCTCCTACTCCTCAGCTTTATTGAGGTATAATTGACAAATAAAAAATGTATGTATTTAAAGTATAATGTGATGATTTGATGTATGTATACATTGTAAAATAATTACCACAATGAAGCTAATTAACGTATCCATCACCTCACATGGTTACCTTTTTTTGGTGTTATGAGAAAACTTAAGATCTACTCTCTTAGCAAATTTCAAGTATATGATACAGTATTATTAATTCACCATGCTGTACATTATATCCCTAGAACCTATTCATCTTATAATTGAAAGATTTTTATACTTTGACCAACATCTTTTCCTTTTCCTCTCCCTCTCAAGTCTTGGCAACCACCATTCTATTTTAATTCTATGAGTTTGACTTTTTTAGATTCTACATAGAAGTGAGATTATAGTGTGCGCATGTATTTTTAAGTATTATATAGTACTAATTCAACTTGTGAAGCAAATATATTAAAAACATAAATTGGATATTAAAAAATCTGAGAAAAATATTTTGGAGGTATAATTTTTATCTCCTTGTTTTTTTAAGCAATTGTTAGTGTGAACTCTAGGTTAAAATCTTTAAGATAGCAACTTGTAGACTTGTGTGTACACCTCAAATGGTAATCAATATCTTCTTTGAGATTCATTTTTCTTTTGTGAGTTGTTTCTGAAACTCTGGCTTCAACAGGATGTGTAAAAATTAATGTAAATGACAAAAATACTCTTTTCAAATAGAGAGTGCCTCTTGTTCTTTGCATATTACCAACATCTAGATCATTACCTGACACAAAGCAGGCAACCAAGGTACATCTATAGAATGAATGAATCAAACAATAATAAGAACTATCTCTTGTAGATGGTTAAAGTTTTTTGCCATGTAGACCCAATTTTATTTTTATATTTGTTGCAGTGTATACTTGTCTTTTCCAGTGGAACTAATGAAACTACTCATTAATGAAATTGTCCTATCTTAAATTATCTAAATTTGGCTTTTGTGGGTAAAGACCATGTTACTAGAACTTTAATAGAATATAGATGAAGAGATTATGTGTTGTCACAGAAGTCCTTATTTCCCATAAGAATATTTGGATTTGATTTAATAAGTTATCAGCATTTCAGAGTAAAATATTGTTTTTGGATTTCCTTACAGAAGAAAAAATTAGTCTGGAGAATATGGAAACAGATAAACAAACAAAAATACCTGTCAATAGATATAGTCTAATTGTTTAACAAAGTAGACAAGAAATACATGTTTTGTATACACACTTTCCTTGCTATTAATTTAAACTATGTTCTCCTTTGACAAATTTCAGAAATTCTGAATGTAATAATTTACTATTCTTTTCACTGATCCCAAGAAAAAGCAAAATCTCAGTGACAATAGGAGATCAGCCCAATATAGATGTGGCAGGGCTTTGCTTTTGTTTGAGCAGAGAACAATCATGGTGGAACCAAGTATTTAATCAGTGTGGGGTGAGATGCCACCAAAAGGAATATCTCTTAATTTCTTTCCATTTTTGTGTGCTTATAATTCTATAAACTCTCATACATATAGAATGAAAATTAGAATAATATTGAAGAACACCAGAAATTTTCTAGAATAAAAAAAAGTACACCAAAAGTAAAGCATAAAAGATTTTTGAATTAGTGGATTTTTCTTTGCATTATTTACCACTACTCCTTTCCATTTCCATCTGATTGTCACAAACTACCTGATTAGTAATCAAAAATGTCCTCTCATTGTTTTGTTTATTGATTTTATGGTACATATGCAAAGAAAAATGAAAACTTCTTGAGAAATGTAATCCATAAAGACCAATACTTAAAGTAATTATATTCTAATCCATTGTTCTTATATGTATGAATTAATTCTTATTGTTTTTAATATAAGTTGTTACTTGTTTATATTTGAAAACCTGTTCTACACATGTTTTCTCCTTGGCTTTTGAAAATATTGACAAATTCTCAACATATATCATTTTGGACTCTCATGGATGAACCACCCTCTTTCTTAGCAGTTAGCAAAATCTACTCTTTTGTGATCAGCCAAATTGGCCCTTATTATTGTATCTTAACTCTGACTTTTAACAAATGCCAAGACACTTTTGGGGAAAATCGCAAATGGGAGTAATATGAGCATTTGTTGAGATTCTCTACTATTTGATTAGAATATTATGTTTCTTGACTCTTGTGGAGTAGAATTCTCATTTATGAAAATATTCCCCATCCAATAATTTTTCAAGGGCCCCAGGGGAATCCCTGGGCAATTAAAACAGAACTCTGTCACAGAGCCTTCCTGAAGTCCAAGACCTTGCAGAATGTTTGAGTAAAGAATAGCATGCCAAAGTGCGTATTTTTCTTATTCAGAATAACAAAAAATGAAAGAAATTATAGTCAAAGCTTTCTTTATATACATATTCAACTTTTTAAATGCAATGATTAATTTATTTTAGCAAACTAATCATGTAAATGTAATTTGTCTTTATTCTTTTCTCTCAAAATTTATTCCTGTTAAAGACTGTTAACACTCTTATGTAACCCACATGGAAAATGTTCCTGCATTTATATCTCTAGTCCTGGACATGCTGGCATGTTCTGATCCAATCCTTATAATATTATAAAGCCAAAAATGGAATCTAGTAATAATAACTGCTGCCTTATAATTACACAGTGCTTTTAACTTTTAAAACACTTTCATCTTAGATTTACTTTAATATTAAGATGATATTAATCATCTTACTACTTAATAATACTTAAATCATATTAATTTGCTATCCTACCACTAGAATGCATTAAATAGATTGCTAACAAAATTCTTTAAGTATTAAAGCAACTATAACTATATTAGAAATAACTATATTCCATGTGAAGAAGGTATTGATTCTACCTTGTTCCAAAGTACATGTACAAATCTGAATATTGCTTTTAGTCTAGGATATTACACTGTAAAAGCAACAAATGGAAGCCATCCAGATTATGAGTGTTCTGCAAAGCAGTCCTGTGAAGAATAGCCGAAGTAGCTGGGAATGGTTAACTGGATAAAGGGAACATGTAGGTCCTCTTCTAGTAGTACTATAAGGAGCAGTAAATAGACATTAAAGAGAGATGGAATTAAATCCAATTTAAAGAATACATTTATTATACATGTTTGTATCCCTGGTGCCTAGAGTTGTATCTGGATCTGGCAAATGTGAGTTCACAGGAAATGTTTGTTGTTGTAGATGATTAAAGATGAATATATTAAGCTTTTAATAAAAGGATTGAGCTCATTGTCACTGCAGATATCAGGCAGACATTGTATAACTTTTGGTTGAAAACGTAGAAAGAATTTCTGTATTGGGAGTAATGCTGGACATGCTGTACCTCTTAGTTTCTCTTCATATTTATGTATTAATAATTCTACCAATTTTTATCAATATTAAATAGTCTTATATTGGTGTCTTTATATTAAGTATAACATTTACAAGATAAAAGTTTTCTTTTTAATGTGAAAGGTTTTCCTCTGACTTTATATATTTGAAAGCTCAATTTGCAAGTTAATGAAATGAATAGCTTAGGAATTTACACCTTGATTTATTCAAAAGGATCAAACATCTAAATTACCAGTTCCAGACTATAGAATTCCAACAGATGGAAGCTTAGCAAGAAAATATTTTAACTCAGTTTCTGTTATTGAGTAGAAAATGGCCTTAATCCTGATGAAAATTTTGACTTCACCTCCATTTCTAGTTTCTGATCTGGTTCTACCTTTTGTCAGTGATGTTAGGACCCTATTCTGATGCCAAATGGAGCAAGGATAGTGGTGGGTCTTACCTCTTACCTTGGCCTCATTTATATTTTATGCTCCGTTTCCTGGCTTTAGCAAACCTTTAATTTTTCCAGAAATATAAGCACTCAATAAATATTTGTTATTTTGTTTTTTTGTGGTACAAAAATAACTTAATCAGATAAGAGAGACATAAGTAAGGGAGTAGAGTGGCGTGGGAGGAAGAATTTTCCTATATGATCCCTTTCCGTTACTTTATTCATTTTTTGCCCTCATCCTGCTATCCTTCAGAAAATCTTTTGTAAGACTACTGAGATCACTCCTGAGTATAAACACCATATTAACAAATGTTTCTGTAGTACATTTTCCAAGAACACACTTGGATGTTTCCAAGTTTATCTGACTTGCAATATGCTAGCTTTATTCATTCTATATTTGCAAGTGTGAGAAGCTCAATTTCTCCTGTAAGATGCATGTGGTTTTTCTTCTTCTTTTAAAAAATAGACTTTATTTTTTAGACCAGTTTTAGGTTCACAGCAAAACTGTGAGCAGAAGGTTCAAAGATTTCCCCTGTACTCCCTGTCCTTATACATGTGTAGCCTTCCCTCTTATCAGTGTCTGCTACCAACTGATCCATTTTTTTATGAATGATGAATCTACATTGACACATCATTATCATGTAATGTCCATAGTTTACATTAGGGTTTACTCTTGGTGTTGTACATTCGATAGATTTGGACAAATTTTTAATGACATATATTACACAGAATAGTTTCATTGTCCTAAAAATACTGTTCTCTACCTAGTCATCTCTCCCTCTCCTTGAACTTCTGGTAACCTCTGGTATTTTTATTGCCTTCATACTTTTGCCTTTTCCAGAATGTCATGAAGTTAGAATCGTGTAGTATGTAGCCTTTTCAGATTGGCTACTTCACTTAGTAATATGAATTTAAGTTCCCTCCATGTCTTTCCATGACTTGATAGCTCTTTTTTTTTTTTTTTTGGTGTTGAATAATATTCCATTGTCTGGATGTACCACAGTTTATTTTTCAATTTTCTACTGAAGGATATCTTGGTTAATTTCAATTTTTGACTACTATAAATAAACATATATGTGCAGATTTTGGGTCAATATGTTTTAAATTCATTTGGAAAAATATCAAGGAGATGATTGTATGGTTAGAGCATGTTTAGTTTTGTGAGAAATTTCCAAACTGTCTTCCAAAGTGACTGTACCATTTTGCATGCCCACCAAAAATGAATGAGAATTCCTGTTGCCCACTTTCTCAAAAGCATTTGGTGTTGTCAGTGTTTTGGTATCTGGCTATTCTAATAGGTGTATAGTAGTATCTTATTATTGTTTTACTTTGCATTTCCCTAATGACAGATAATGTGGAACATCTTTTTATATGCCTATTTGCCATCAGTATGTCTTCTGTGGTAAGATGCCTGTTAGGTCTTTAATTTTTTAATTAGGTTGGTTGTTTACTTACTATTAGAAGAGTTCTTTGTACATTTGGGATAATAGTCCTTTATTAGATTTGTCCTTTGCAAATAATTTCTCCAGGTCAGTGGCTTGTCTTTTTATTCTCTCGACAGTGACTTTCACAGAGCAGAGATTTGTAATTTTAATGAAGTTAAGCTCTAAATTATTTCATGGATCATGCTTTTGATGTTGTATCTCAAAAATTGTCTCTAGGCCAAGGTCATCTATATGTTATTTTATGTTATCTTCTCGGATTTTTATAATTTTGCATTTTGGATTTAGGTCTGTGATCCATTTGAGTTAGTTTTTTTGCGATGGATGTAAAGTCTGTGTCTAGATTCATTACTTTGTATGTGATTGTCCACTGGTTCCAGCATCATTTGTTAAAAACTCTTTTCTCCATTGTATTGCCTTTGTTCCTTTGTTAAAGTTCAGTTGACTATATTGAATTTATTTCCGGGATTTTTATTCTATTCCACAGACCTATTTTTCTTTCTTTCTTTTTCAACAATACCACACTGTGTTCATTACGATAGCTTTATAGTAAATCTTGAATTCACATGATTTCAATCCTCTTTGTTCTTCTCCTTCGATATTGTGTTAGCCATTTTAGGTTTTTCACTTCTCTGTATAAACTTTAGAATTTGTTTGTTGATATTCACAAAAGAACTTGCTGAGATTTTGTTAGGGACTGCATTCAATCTATAGATCAAATTAAGAAGAATATCTTAATTATATTGAGCCTCTCTATCCATGAACATGAAATGTCTCTCCATTTATTTAGATCTTCTTTAATTACTTACATCATAATTTTGTAGTTTTCCTCAGATAGATTTGTATATATTTTGTTAGCTTTATACCTAAGTATTTTATTTTAAGGAGTGCTGATATAAACAGTATTATTCTTAATTTCAAATTCTTCTTGTGCCTTGTTGGCATATAGGAAAGCATTTGAATCTTGTATATTAACCTTGTATCCTACAAACTTGCTTTTAATTGTTTATTAGTTTAAGGAGTTTTTTGTTAATTCTTTCAGATTTTCTATATAGACAATGATGTCATCTGTAAACAAAAACAGCTTATTTCTTTTTTCCCCATCAGTGTACAGTTTATTTCCTTTTCTTGTCTTATTGTATTAGCTAGGACTTCGGGGGTGTGTGTGTGTGTGTGTGTGTGTGTGTGTGTGTTGTTTGAGTGAGAGTGATAGAAAGAGATAAAACTATAAAGGTGGGTAGAAGGAATAAGATCACTTAAATCCTTATTTGTTTTACTTAAGGAGTTTGATGATATTCTTATATTGGGAACAGATATTGCCAGATTTTAAGTCAGGAAGAAATATAATCAGATTTTCTCTTTTAGAAAGATTGCACTGGTTTCATTCAGTATACCTTAGTTGAAGCTGTGTGGAATTGGAGGTTAGAACTTGTCTAAGTTAACAGTTATACTAGAAATTGATGAAGATCTATACTATGTGATTGGTAATGGGAATAGGCAAGGATACAGATTTAAAAGATGTTTAGGACATAGATGACAAATAATTGAGAACATGAAGGTGAAGAAGAAAATGAAGTGCTCTAGATTCCTGGCTTAGGCTAATGGATGGATTAACACGGTATTAACCTTAATAACCAGTGAAGAATGAGAAGGCAGATTTGATAGAGAAGGTAATGAATTCAACTTTTGTCATACCGAGCTTGAGATGTTTGAGGAATGGTGAGGTGGACACATTTAGAAGACAATTGTGCATGTGATTCTAGACTGGAAAACAAGTTATTGGGTAGAGTTATGGAAATCATTGAAGAATATGTGGTAGTTAAAATTATTAGTGTGTGTATTGAGAATAGAAAATGTTCAAAGTTGGCACCACGAGTAACATTAAAAGTTAAAGTAAAGGAAAATATCACTGAAAAGTAGTTGTGGCAATAGGAAAAAGTAGTGTTATGGAAGCTAGGAGTAAAAGAGATGTCCAAGAATTAGGAGTGGTCAATATTATGAGATACTTTATTCAGATCTAGAAACGTAAAGGTTGAAAGGTATCCATTGAATTTATCATCTAAAAAATTGTTGGCGTCTTTAATAAGAGATTATTACAATGGTGATAGAAGCCAAAGTACATTTTGAATATTCTATCAGCTAAGTGTAATAGAGGTCTGACAAATTTATCGAAAGACGTAATTGTTTCTTTTTTATTTGCCTTTTTCTTTTCCATGTCAGAGAATTAGAACAGCCAGAGGTACAAGTAGCACTTTAGTGCAGGGTATTTTATCCTTTTATTAGATTTTTTAAAAAGTAATAGCACAAAATGTGACCAGGCTTTGATTTTCCCAGCATGGGGCTAAGACAATAACTTCCTTTCTTCTTCCAAGTGACCAATAAATCTAAAATGGAAGTGGAAACCAAGAATAATGCACAATTGTTTATTTGTATTTAAATGTATTTGATTTTTTAGTTCTCTGTTTTATTTTTGGAGAATTTTTTCCCAATTAAAGATGGCTGGTGCCATTACACTTTATGTAACTGAAAACATAAATAATTCCAGATTATTATAAGAAAGGAGTTATTTTACTCTGACAACCTTGGAACATATTAGAAATATTTTGAATAGAACTATGCCCACTAATTGACTTTAAAGCTAACATTTAAAGATTTAAATAAGTAACAATTGTTGGATACAAAGAGATGTTTGCAAAAATTTCAGAAAACCTGTGATCTAATTTTTAGTTCATGTATATGAAAATTTACTTTTATGTTTATATGTCTGCTTTGATATTTTTGTTACATTATATTTTAAATGAAAACCAGTAGTCATTGAAATAAAAAATTCTGAGTGCTATAGGCTACTATTTCTATCAGTTAATAACCAAATTCTCAATTTTAATTTTATCATTTTTTTGTCCTCCTTCTCCTCAATTATGTGAATATCATTTTGTAAAATAATGAGATTAAGAAGGCAAGGATATAGAATTGATTTATATAGTTTTTTTCTTGTAAACTCTATTTCTTGATTTTTACATCTTAAATTTCTTTTCAGTTATCCTGTTTCATAAAAGTATTCTATAGCTTTAAAAAATATATATATATAGAACATAATGTTTCAATGTTTTAAAATAATTAATAGATGCTATGTTCCTTCCCTAGATCTGATCTTTGTTATCTTCCTCAGAATTTATCCATTTTGATCTCTAGTGGACTATAGGCATTTGAGAAATTGTTATGAATGTTATTCAACAGTCAAAATATGAATTGTGTGAGCAAATTTGGGTCTTATTTCAGCATGACTACTGAGAGACAATGTTTCATTTCCTGATAATTTCCATCTGGCAGAGAACAAGGAGAAAGTAATAGATGTCTTTTAGGAAGCAAAACAAAACAATGTTCTTCATTGGTCAGTGGAAGAGTGCCTCTAGGGAAATAATAAACACCAATTATTTATTGAAACTCAAAGCACAGAGGCATACAGAACAGTAATTTCTGATATTAAAATATTGTTATAACTTCAGTTAACAATTTGCTGCTATTATAGAAACAAATTTAATGTTCTCTTTTTAAGATTTAATTATCAGTCAGATGAATTAGAATTTAATATTATAGGCAAACCATTCAATTTCTAGAATGACTATTAATTCTTAACATATTCATTTTATTTGAGGAAATTAAAGACAGTAGAACATGGAGTAAAACCTGAATTTGAAATAAAACCAAAGAAATTACAAATTATTTTTGTTTTTACTTTGTTTTACTTCATAGTTCTTTCTATGTGTGAAGTATGATGAAAAACTGTCTTACTCAGATGATGGTTTTCAATTAGTTAACAAATGTTTACTGATTACTCACTATGTGCTAGGTACTTTACTAAGTACAGAGTAAACCAAGAATTATGGAAAACAGCAATGAACTAAAGAAATGGGGATTATCAAAATCATGAGAATCTCTTCATAATATTATTATTTACTATTGTTTGCCCTAAGCAATTTGTACATTTAAAAATGCAGTTATTGTAGATATAGATTGGAAAAAGTTAAATTCACAAGATAGAATAGATCACAGTTGTTAATAGTGTTTGGGCTGATGTTCTACAGTTAAAATGAGAGAGCTTTAGAGGATTGCTACAAAGAGCTCCTCTCATACTTATTTCTATAGTCATTTGAAAAGTATATAAGGAAAGAAAGGACTGAAAAAATACTTCAATCTTGAAGAAGAAGAAGAAGAACAACAACAACAAACCCAATCAATGGCTGTTCTGTCAATGCTGTCAAATTAAACTTTTCCATCTATACTCAAAATAAGCAGTTCTCTTCTGATTGAGAAGTTTATATACATGTCATTTTGGCATAGAACTACTATTGTTTTAAATAGATAGCTGAAGGAAGAAAACCCATAAAACTTTTAAACAGTATTTATAGTTCTATTTAAGTAAATATCTTTAACTTTTTAGAAATATGTTCTTTTTTAAAACTCTAGTACTTCATTTATTTATTTTAAGGCATGTAATATTCTTGCTGATGTTATTTGTATATATTTCTCCTTTTACCTAACAGGATGTCATCTTCATGAGTCAGGAATTACCTTTATATCATTATAAGCTCTATAGTAACTAGTATAATGAAATGCTTTCTTTATTCATTCAATGTATATTTCTTTTTCTTTTGAATTAAAAGACTAGACTAAATCATCTCTAAGGAATCTTCCAACTTAAAGCCAATGAATCTTGTTTTAGAACTTATTTGATAATGAATGTATATGAAATATGTTCTTTACAATTTCCCTCACATAAATTCTCTCTCAGAGATTTGCTGATGTAGTAGGAATACTTTTAAACAAAGAAGTTCAGAAAATCTATACTGTTAAGAGTACAGTTGCAGCTCATGCTTATTTGCTGCTGCTTTTGACAAGTTTTCAAAAGTGTTCTTATACTACTTATACTAAATTAATTATATTTGTTGTCATGACCTATTATGCAGATGGCTAGTATTGTTGGTTTATTCATGAACTGCTTTTTCTTTACCACACAGTCAAGAGAAGAGACCAAATTACATGTTTATTGCAATAAATAAAATTGCTTTAAACTTCTAAGTAGAAGGCCTAGCCTTAATGTGATTTATAGAATCACGTTGGGGATTCTTATTTTGGTTACAAAGCAATAGTAACTCAAGTTATCTTATCCAAAACCCAGTGGAATTTATTAAGAGGATACTGAGTTCATGGAATCCAAGGAAAATTTAAGCAACTAGTTTTTAAGAAGAGCAAAAACCAGGACAGTGTTGTGACTCTTAGCAGCCATAATATATTCAACAGTTTCTTGTAAAAGGGGGCTGGAAACAACAGACCTGGAAACAACACTAGAGATTCAAATGTTCTCTTCGCACTATTGGCCCAGAGTCTATTCCGCTAGCAATACCAAGTAGCATTTCAGTGTATTTCTCCTTTTATATACATACCATAAAACTGACAGACTAAAAATTATTGCTTTGAAGGTAAGGAACAATAAGTCCAAGGAGAGAAAGACAAAGCAACATTGCCCAGAACACAGATTGTCTATATTATATATCTAGGTTTCTCCTAGATGGGGTATATCTTGCTCATGAAAGTCTAGCCCTTTGATCCATAATCTCCAAACTGTTCTTAGATTCAATTAATCTCAATTAATACCCAATTCCTAGAGAGCTGAGTGAGGACGATAGTTTAGAAGGTTTTAATAAGTCTTTAGAGTTCAACATATTAATGATCAAACTTTCATATTTTAAGAAGATAAAGTTCTTGGATTTTTTTAAAAAAACACTGTTGCTCAATAATATTCCAAGTTATGTTGTATAACTTTTGTTTTCATTGTGGAGTTTATAAGCTTTCCAGCCCTACATGAACAGCCTTTTCCTTTAAATCACCAGAATGACACATGCAGTGATCGCTAGCATCTCTGCATTTTCGAAAAAGAACCTCTTTCTTCCTATCACTTTCCAATTGCTTCTGATCTTATTTTTTTCACCCTGAACTTATACCCAGTTCTCATTTTTGCCTGCATGTTTTATTGTACCATTTACCATCAACTCTTATCCTTTAGTTTTTCCTCCTGGTCTGTGTTCCTGACTTTGAATATGGCTCTTCTTTTTTTGATCATAAACTGGTCACATTTATATTGTCTTAGGCAATTTAGAATAATAACTCCTCCAAAAAATAGCAGAATCTCTTTAGATGATGTTCTACTAGCATCACCCCCCAGACACAGAAGTGAAATCAGTAATGGAATTGACAGTTCTTGAAGAGGCACATTCTTCAAGAAATATAGTTTTGAATCAATAGATAAATAGTGGCTATAAGACAAACATTGTTTTTAAATTTATAGATATTCTGATATTTATATTCTGATAAAAAATACTATTTAATAATTTTTTATTTCTATAGTCAACTATATATATAATTTAGGATCAACATGTTAGTGTCTAAACATGTACATTGAATTAAACTCCTCAAGATTAGTGACAATATTAAAATCCAAATCATTTTGGAATTGACCTTTAAAGTATCTGTATTTACTATGTATTAATCTAGTGATTTGGTTGCATATATAATGCTTGAGATTTAATAGATCATTAAATAAGATTTATAGTTCTTATAAATTATCAGTAACTCAAATTTACATGAATTATGTCTTCAAGAATATAGCATGAATATGGAAAACATAACATATTTTCTTTTAAGTTTTTTTTAGAACTCTGATTAATGTTTATATGACAAGAATACAGTTAGAATTTTAATGTGTTCCAGGTATAACATGTTTACTTAAACATACTTTAAAGAGCATGATGTTGCCTGGCCACAAAATCTGTTCCTTTTGAAAAAAAAATGCAAATACATTTATCAATGCCCAGAAAAACAGCTTATTTCTTATAAAAATATTAAATGTGGCTATTTAATGAAATGAAGATTATGTCTTATAGCATCAAACTTGCATTGTTAAAAAAGAAAATTAATCTAAAATGTAGATTTGGTAAGTAATGCTCTAAGTAGGGTTATTTAAAACAGTTTCTATTTGATCCACTAAAATTTCCAACATTTATGCTTAGCGAATAACAGAAGGATGGTACCAGGAGTTCATTTCTAATCATTTGGCTCTGGGATAGGTGGTGGCGGGTAACTAGAGTTTTCCTCTGCTTTATCTTATTGGGAGTACAGATGGGCTCTCAGCAACTCATGCAGGAGTTCCCATTTGTTCACACAGGACTTCACACTAAGTGCCTCTCAAGGACTTCTGGAAATCTCAATCAGGTAAACCAAATATATGGAGGAATGAGTCTAATCATTTAGGTTACTGTGCTACTATTCTGACACTCAAATTTTCTTGACCACTGAGGTTAATTTTTAGAATACAGCAGTTTCCAAGAGCTCCAATGGGTGGCAATGTCTTTCACCAGAATTCATTAGGTTTCTCTTTATTCTCCTGGGCACAACTGCCCAGATGCTAGTACA
>NW_011888783.1:6211427-6232497 GCF_000151845.1 Pteropus vampyrus | reverse complement strand
GGATAGGTGGTGGCGGGTAACTAGAGTTTTCCTCTGCTTTATCTTATTGGGAGTACAGATGGGCTCTCAGCAACTCATGCAGGAGTTCCCATTTGTTCACACAGGACTTCACACTAAGTGCCTCTCAAGGACTTCTGGAAATCTCAATCAGGTAAACCAAATATATGGAGGAATGAGTCTAATCATTTAGGTTACTGTGCTACTATTCTGACACTCAAATTTTCTTGACCACTGAGGTTAATTTTTAGAATACAGCAGTTTCCAAGAGCTCCAATGGGTGGCAATGTCTTTCACCAGAATTCATTAGGTTTCTCTTTATTCTCCTGGGCACAACTGCCCAGATGCTAGTACATTGAAATCTACTTGGTGCTTCCTATGTTTCCTTGATCACTGCTTGGGCTTTAATGGATCTTAATGATGCTAAAGCTGCCCTGTGGTCTATAGGAAAGTGGAAAGTGCATCTACATTCACATTACACCATATGAAGAGTTTGAAAAAAAGCTCTGTTTTTACTCCCAGTGTTCCAAAAGGCCCTAAGCACTATTTTTGCAGAATAATGGAAATGAAAGCAAAATGAGAAATTACTAATATTTTGGTTACTTTCTTACCGTCCTATGGTTTCTTCTCTGTTCGACACTTCTAGTTTCAATTTAATTCATGGAATATTATACTGAATATTTACATTTAGATCACATTATTTTATTCTTTGAGAGGAATTAAAATGTAATATAATTCCTGCTTGAAAGATCTTACAGTCTATTGGAGAAGATGTTTATTTCATTAGTTAAGCAAATATTCATTGAAAATAGTTATGCAAGGGATTTAAGCTAATTAAGGGAAATCATATGAAATACTGATTAATTCTTATAGGGATAATGAGCATTCATGATGAAGATGGAATTACAGCTTGTCTTTAAAAGAGGTGAAAACTTTTAATCAGTTGGTTTTGGGAGAGAGAAAAGAGAAAGGACAGTCTACCTAAAGCACAGAAATTTAGGAAAACAGATGGGGGAAGTGGTAGGATGGTGGGTAGCATGGGAAATTAGAACCATTGGGGTTTCAGAGGATGTGCCGACGTAAGGCAAAAAGGTAAGTTGGGACTACTTTGTGGAAGATTGAAACTGCATGTTGAGGGATTTGGACTTTATTCTAGGTATATTATAGATAAATGGAAAGTTTTGCATCCAATATACATGAGAACTTTGAGAAAGAATAAATTTGTGCTTTGAATAAGAAAAGGTAGAAATTGATAATATGGCTCAGTTACAAGTCTCATAACAAATAAGGAAGCTTTTAGGATGGCAAACAGAATATTTACTATTATTCTTGAATTGGCTAAGGTCCAAATCTGAGAACAAAAGACAGCTCTCATTCTAAAAGAAACAGCAGTCATTATACAATTGGAGATAGCGACCTCCTGGCTAGACTCATTGAATATTGGCCAAACCCCCACTAGTATTTCACCACCTTCCTTCCTAGTCATCATAAGAAGAGTGAGAGAGGTGAAGGACATTGGCCTTGTAGGATGAATATTATTTTCGTGGAAGTTTATTACCTCTCCTTTAAGGGTGTAGGTGTTTTTTATAGCATGAATTCACATTAAAAACAAAACAAAACAAAACCTAGAAGATAAAGATTAGAGGTATCTGAATAAAAAGTTTGGTTTCTAACTCTCCAGTTGGAAGCATGATAAACTATAACATACAGGTCCACTCTGATGCCACTTAGGGATCAGAGTATGTACTGAGGGAGTCCTTTGGGGGATGATTTTGGGATTATAGGAATATGGGGTGTTTTCCTTTTCAGTTCCCTCCCTCTAGTTTCATGTGAAGAATCAGGAAGTTTCATGAGGGGCAGAAGCCAAGGGGCCACTTGATGGCACATTCAATTTAGCAAAGGCATTAGAGATGTATCAAAAACAAACACAAACATCCCCAGAAGGAGTCCTTACCTTTAGGCTTTTGTACAAATTAGATAAAATAAGGACTCTGGGTGCTTTTGACAGTCTTGAGAGAGTGAGTGGAACTGGATTTCAGCATGTAATAATCCCTTCAGCTGGGAGTCCTTGTGCCCAGCAGCAAGGAAGGCAGAGGTGATGCTGCATGCTGCCCCAAGAAAACCACATACATCAACGATGAGAAGAGTACCCCATCAACAGAGGGCATTAGCATCAGACAGAACAGACAAATCAGAGTGATTCGAGGAGCACCTTTTACCAACCAGTATGTCGGCAGTAACAGTAAGACCTCTTTGTCTTCTCTATATTCCTTCTTGCTCTAAATATCAGTGAAACTAGTGCCCCCCTCCCCAAAAAAAGACATGTCACTGAGTTAGGCCAACCATGCACCCCCTCATTCTTAGCCAGCAGGACTCAGTTCCACTCCTTGAGATGGGGGTTAGATGACACAAACATGGAATCAAGTTTGAGAATTTTTTTTTAAAGATCAGAAATGAGTCTTAAAAACAAAATGAGACAGTGATAATAGCCAAATGTAACGAGAAAGGGATGGAAATTAGCCAAAATATCATCAAGTGGAACATAGCATAGCTGGAAGATAAATATTGGGAAAATTAAAATGATTTTATGTATATACTCTGATGACTGAAACTCTTTAGTAATCTAGTTACACAAACTATGTGGGCTTGAATTAAAAAAAAAGCAAAGAAATAGAAATATAAGTAAAAATAAATAATTTAATCTTATTTATAAATTACTCAACTATTAAACATATTATCTCCTTTCTGTTCTTCCACCTCTATCTTACTTTTCTTTCTAAATCAGCAATTTTGCCAATAATGTGAGCCATATGCACACTATGCATGTTCACATTGCCAAGTTTTATATTTTTGGCTATTTCCCAATAAGCGCTTTAAGAACTTTGCAGCACAGTCTCTACTGTCTTCAGTATTTGAAATCTGGTCATTTTAAATCAGGATGACATATTTTAATACAAAAAAAAAAGGAAGATAGTCTCCCTTAAACGCCCTATAAAATAATTCTTCCTTAAACATCCTGTAAAAGAATACTATTTACACATACATTTTAATGATCCTCAGTTTCTCTAATGACATATATGTTCTTATGCAGTTTCTTTTTTATTACTTCCTTTTGTTTTCAAGTGGGAGATGAAAATGACACTAAGAAAAGTGAAAGATGGATTTGAAATTTTTTAATGAATTTTACTTTGTGAATATTAATTGTACACTTGAAACATCGGATTTTGTTAACCAACATCACCATAATAAATTAAAAAATAAAAATAAAACTCCCCCCAAAAATGAGACAGGATTTTTTTACCTATCATAAGAAAAGATTTTTTAAAATGATACTATCCAAACAATTAACTTCTGTCATGTAAGATTAAAACTTGCTTTAGTGTTTTGTTAGGCTTTACTTTCATTAATGGTTGGAAATTTAAAATTTTTTTTCCTTTGGATCATTTATATTTCCAGTGAACTACATTTTGGATTTCAGAAATTAAAGATGAAAACATATGTGCATCAGATCCATTTATTTAAAGCAACATATTAATCAGAAGAACAATTAATCATTTTAATGTAACTATTTCTCAGAATCATTGGTTTATTTTCAAATATATATGCATTACTGGATTTTCTTTTCTCAAAGAAATTCTAATTATATGTCAATACATAATATGATTCAAATATAAATTCTTGTACCAGATTTAAAAATATGTTAATGCAGATAAGTTTTGTCTTTCCATGAGGAAAAGGAAGCATACCTCCAATGTACAGTTTAAGCCAATATTGACTTGAGAATATTCGAATTAGTCAAAATACAGCTCTTTTATATTATTTCAGTATTAGACTTCTTACTAGGTCTGAGAAGCACCCTATTCTCATGGATGATGTGTTTACTTACATATGTGTATGGCTTACATACACATCTTATGTTATTTCATATTTGTTTCAAGTTTAGGTTGAAATTGTTGGACACAATATCAAATTATGAAATTATATATTTTTCAGAGCTAATAGAGAACCATAAGTGTTGGCTACAAATGGAATGTTAAGATCTCCTAATTATATTCTTCAAGAATTATGTTTAGTGACAGAACCTGAGCTTATACCAAAGAATCCAAACTTCTCAGTTTAGTGTTGTATTTTCCCTACCCCCATGTTGTCTGACTTCTAAGTAAACATTTTTTTTAGTAAAAAAGACTGTGATTTGACTGAATTTAAAATGTGTATTAGTTATGTCATATGTAAAAGATGATGAAATTCTTGGAAAACGAGAAAATGGTATGAAGTGATGGAAGATTGTCATTTGATATTGCTTATCTCTTCAGTTCTCCTTCCTGATAACCCTTTGAAACCAGCTTTATTTATTTTCTGGTTTCTCACTGCCAATACCAACTCCTTCATGAGAGACAAAAAAGAGAAAGGATTAGAAAAAATATCATTCTAATGTATCTTAAGTCTGTTAAATAGCTGAAAAGGATTCAGATCTTCAAAGAATCTAGGATGTAGTTTTTCCATGTTATTGTGGGGAGAATACATAAATATGTAGTTAATATTTAAAATGGTCTAGAAGTAATACAGCCATTGAAGTCTATGGTATTGTTTTATTACAATATTAAAAATATGAAATGAAAAATAGTATTTCTAGAAAGGAATGAAGTTCATTTTCTGAGAGGAGAGGATAGTATGTATGACCTCAGTCCTCAAGAATTGCAAGTTTTTTGAAGTCCATCAACTTCAGAATAAAACAAATTCCTTAACTTAGAAAACGAGAGACTTTGTGACTTGGCCACTACCTCACCTCATCAGCTTTGCTTCTGCTATCCTCTCACATCTTCCCTGCTCTTTCCTCACTCCAGGATAAGGTGTTGTTTCCTATACTTTTCTATTTTTAATGCTAATCTCAGTCTTCCCCTAGCTCATTTTTCAAGACTTGGTGCAGGTGAGTGCAATTGTAGTGTTCTATGTAATCCTCCATCGAATAGTTTTTAAGAGATTTTTTACCTTTTTGTCTTCTCCAATGTCAAGTGAGCAAACATGCCTTTTATCCCTCTGTCTGTAATAATCTGGTGCATAGTTTTCATTCATTAAATAGTTTTTCAATAAATAAATAGATGAGTGATGTTAGAGTTAAGAAATTTGAAGAAATAGAAACAAAGCATGTGTGTTCAGTTAAGAGGAGTTATTTCCCTTCTCCAGCAGATAGGACCTTGCCTACTTTCTATGAGCATATCTTATACTTTTTCTCTGAAATTTTCTCCTAGAAAAAAAATTCAGCACTATGAAAATGTTCTTGTATTCACACATTATTCATAAAAGAATGGCATGTAGAGTTTTACAAATTGAAATGTCTTTGTCACACCCAGTAATATCAGCCAGGCTCACCTCTGACATCAGTGAGTTTACTGTAGTTCATTTCTGCATGGATAGGTCAGTTTATGGTATTAAAGACTCATGAGCAGTACAGATGTTTTAGCTAAACACAGATGGAAAAGAATCACAGGGCCTCTCATCAGTCAACATAACCTGTGTTCCTACCAATGAATTTCAACTGGCCTCAGTAAAATTGATGTCTGCTTATAATTAAACCAGAAGGAAAACTGAAAATCCAGACAAATGTTAACAATGGCTTAGCTCCTCACTATTAATGATCAGAGTTTCAGGCCTTTAATAAAATTGTAGTTTTTATTAAAATGATGTGACACACACCATGCCTGTATTTATCTTTTTCTTCTTAGTCAATCATTCTTTTTAAAAGAGAAAGCTAGCAATTTTGTTCATATTAAGCTTTGGCTAAAAAATAAAACACATGGTCTCTATTTTTATTATAAAAAATTTTCCCTTCCAGGGATGGATTTTTTTTTCATTTGTATTTTTAACTGGTACATCAGAAACTTTTAATTTAAAAAAACTCACAAATAAAGAATTTTAGGCCCCTGACAATACTCCGATTTTAATTTTCTTCACACTAAATGCCCCTTTACCTATGCATTTCACATGAAGACTTTCAGGATCATGTAATTAGAAGATATGCTTGTATTTCAAAAGAAAGGTAAGAACATAAAGCAAGACAACTTCAAGAGTAAGGAAATCACTTCAGAAAAATATAACGGTCATCGTTTTAGGTTTTGTTCTTTTACCCTAGCTATATTTTGTTTTTAATGGATGGATTTTGCTTATTTAGAAGAAACAGTACTATTCAATATTAAGCTTGATTTCTATTTCTTACTTTACTCAATGAGCTTAAAATCAAAGCCTAATACCATTTTGTTTGCTCTGATGTCATCATCCCCAAAGATTTTTATTTAGAAGTTTCTAAGATCAGTAGATTATACAATTTATCAGGTAGATTAAGTTATATTTCCCATGAGTCGTTGCAAAGACTCAAATATGAAGCAATTTATTATTTTTTGGTTCAGAGAGAAATCTTTTTTTTTTTTTTCCCAAGTGTGAGGTTAGTTTAATTCTAAACTTGAACATCAAATTCCATAGCTAATGAAACACATATAACGGGCTCATTGTAGAACTGCATTCTGAATCTGTGACTCTGACTAGCAATTTCCGCTTGCAATGATCTGTCTCATGAAGGAGGCACTAAGGTCTAAATCCTAGATTGTAATTTTTGGAAAAAAGGTATTCTAATATAAATCTGGAAAAAGATGAGTTTGAGTTAAGTTTCTTAGTCCCCATCCCCAGCCTTATCTCTTGCATTATGCTTAAAAAATAACAAATAACATTTTTCCTAATCTGATTTTTTGTGAGGAGTGTAGAGTGGTTTGAATGTCTACCCCCCAAATTTACATATTGGCATTCTAACACCCATTGTGCTGGTGTTAGAAGGTGGAGCCTTTGGGAGGTTATTAAGCCATGAGGGTGGAGGTGGATTAGTGCTTTTATAAAGAAATTTCACAAAGCTCCCTAGCCCTTTCTGCTATGTGAGAATACAACAGGAAGCCTGTGATCCAAAAGAGAGCCTTTATCCAACCATGTTGTCACCATGATCTTGGACTTTTCAATCTTCAGAACTGTGGGAAATAAATTTTTGTTTTTCATAAGCTACCTAGTCTGGGATATTTTGTTATAGCAGCCTGGATAAACTATGACAGTGGGGGAGAGAAGAAACAGTGAGAGTGAAGACTAGGGAGAATAAATTCAAAGAGAAAAAAATAATACTAATGACATAACCGCACAGAAAGACTATGTCTCAGTTGGTTGCAGTTTGGTGTCTTCCTTTTCATTCTATTGTAGGTTACTGTAAATAATCCTAGGTTCATTTAATGGAATTATGATAGTGATCTATAAGTTATGTTTTATAGGAAATTGAATTTTTCATAATACTTTAAAATGTATATTACCTTTTATTTATAGCTAGTGCAAATTAATTCTGAACATATATAACAATGTTACTGCAACTATCACAGGTTCAAGCTACATTAAATAAAGATTTATTATAAGATACATGAAGGCTAGAATTGAAAAGTTATTAGAAACTGTCAAGTTTAGAGATGAGACAAGCAACTCTGTCTCATGGGCAATAATCTTTATCTTTCTTGTTTTTCTGCAACATTCTTTCTCTATATTTGTTCTAATTTTCCATTGCTGCTCACTGGTTGATTCCTAATTCTTTCCCTCCAATCAATTTAATTTTTCCTTTCTTCATGGCTTCTGGTTTGTCATAGTTTCTGCTGTAGTCTTCAAGGCTCCTATATCTACCTCAATTTTTATGGCCTTAACTCTACGTCATATCTTCTCCCAGCTTTAGCTCTTGCTGATAGCTGTCTTGTTCTCTTTAGGTTTCCCATTTTAAATTTCCAAAAAGAATTTGATTAGCTCAGCCTCTCTTCTGGCATCAGACTATGTCATAAATCTATTTCAGTCTTTAGATCAGAAGTCCTTAGGTCCAATCAACTATATAGGAGTCATACCATGGATTAAATGCAATCACATTTAGAAGATACCATATTATAATTAAAGTAATATTGCAAACAAAGTAGTAAGCTCTGAAGTTTCAGGAACAGAGGAGATAACTGTTTAACTTTTAAGGATTTTAGCATAGCATCATTGGCAAATGGAAATTTCTAATATGATTTTGATGGTCATTTGTTCAATTATTTTTTATATATTATAAAATGACTATGCTAAACACTATTCTAGGCTCTGAGGTTATAGTACTGATCAAATATAAAAATAAATTGTCTGCACTTATATAGATTGCATCCTTGTGGAAAGGCGACAATAAAAGAAAAAATAAGAAAAATAAAGATAGTAAGTGTTGTAAAGATAGTGGTAAATGCTATGAAAAAGGAACATTGTCAGGACTGTTCTCTTCAAAAGATGACATTTAAATAGAATTATGACTCAAACCCCTCCTTAGCTAATTACCTCTGATATTCTCCAAGGAGTTTGCTCACACTGATACATTTTAATATCCTTAAAATGAAAAAGAATGAGTGTTTTTGTTTTTCTTCATTTGTTTATTTGCTTTATATTACTGAGGAAAGAGGATATTGACAAGAATATGTTCTGCTTTTGCAGTTAGCACTGAATAGAGTGGAATCCCAAGAGACAAAGAGGATTGTAGTACCGTCCAAGAGAAAAATAAAAGAATCTGAGTTCTAAATGATGCTGAAAAGAAGGGAGTAAATCAGCTTCATCTTGAACCTGAGATGAGGTCTTGGGCCTTGGGTATTAGCCACATCATTGCCCAATAATTTCTAAAACAGAATTCATCTTTCATCCCCATATCAGTTTTATGTTTTGATATCATATTATATCAAGTCTATCTAACTAGAATCCCTCACTCAACTTTAGTCTTATTTTCTCTCACCTCCCTTATGCACTCAATTAGTCATCAATTCCCATCTATAATCTTATAGAACTATCTACAAAATATGTCTACAGCTTTCTGTTTCTTTTGCCATGGCCTTTATCCAGAGCTTTATAATTTCCATCTTGAATGATTACAACATCTTCCCAACAGTCTCACTGATACAAATCCTTTTCTATCCCAGACCATACACTGAGTCTTCTTAAATAGACAAAACTGACCTTTCTTTACATTAACTTGCAGTCTTCTGAAAGCTCTTCATTGTCTCATGTGGCGATTCCAGACGGGCTCTGGTGTTTATCAGACTTGGCTTTGATTATGTTTACCATTCCGTGCTTTATTTCTCACCTCGACATCCCAAGTTCTGAAAAACTCTTATCTCCAAGACCTATTTCATTCATTCATTCATTCATTCATTCATTCATTCATTCATTCATTTATATTATAGTGACATTGACTAACTAAATCCAGTAAATTTCAAGCATACAATTCCACCGTTACATATATATTGCATTGTGTGTTCACCACCCACAATTAGATTTCTTTCTGTCACCACATATTTGACTCCTTTTACCCCATCTACCTTTCCCCTTCCCCCTTACACTCTGGTAGCCACTAGTCTATAGTCCATGTCCATGAGTCTCTGTTTGTTCTGTTTGACTATTGTTTTTAGGTTTGTATCCCACATTTAAGTGATATCATGTGGTTTTCAAATTTTCTGTCTGGCTTATTTCACTTAACATGATTATCTCAAGGTCCATCCATGGTTGTCACAAATGGCAGTATTTCATCTCTTCTTATGGCTGAGTAATATTCCATTGTATATATGTACCACAGCTTCTTTAGCCAATCATCTATTGTAGGACATTTCGGTTGCTTGCATGTCCTGGTCACTATGAATAATGCTGCTATGAACATCGTTGTGCAAATATCTTTTTGGATATGAGTTTTCAAGTCTTTGGAGTAAATACCCAGAGAGGGGTTGCTGGATCATATGGTAGATCAATTCTTAGTTTTTGAGGAAGCTCATACCGTTTTCCATAGTGGCTGTACCAATTTGCTGTCCCACCAGCAGTGTATGGGTTCCTTTTTCTCCGCATCCTCTCCAACTTTTGTTATTACTTGTCCTGTTGATTATAGCTATTCTTATAGGTGTGAGATAGTATCTCATTGTAGTTTGATTTGCATTTCCCTAATAGCTAGTGATGTTGAGCATCTTTTCATATATTTGTTGGCCATTTGTATGTCCTCTAGAGAGAAGTGTCTGTTCAGGTCCTCTGCCCATTTTTTGATTGGATCGTTTGTTTTTTTGTTGTTATTGAGTCGTATGAGTCCTTTGTATATTTTGGATATTAGGCCCTTATTGGAGGTATTGCTTGCAAATATATTTTCCCATTCAGATGGTTGTCTCTTTCCCTTGTTGATGGTTGCTTTTGCTGAGCAGAAGCTTTTTAGTTTGATGTAGTCCATTCATTTATTTTTGCTTTTACTTCCCTTGCTTCTGAGGTCAAATTCATAAAATGCTCTTTAAGTCCAAGGTACATGAATTTAGTTCTTGTGTTTTCTTTAATGCAATTTATTGTTTCAGATCTTATATTTATATCCTTAATCCATTTTGAGTTAATTTTGGTGTGTGGTGATATACAACAGTCTAGTTTCATTCTTTTGTAGGTGGCTTTCCAGTTTTTCCAGCATCATTTATTGAAGAGGCTTTCCTTTCTCCACTGTATGTTTTTGGCATTTTATCAAAAATTGTTTTTCTATATAAATATGGGTTTACTTTTGGATTCTCAATTCTGTTCCACTGGCCTATGTGTTTGTTTTTGTGCCAATGTCATGCCGTTTTGATTACTATTGCTTTGTAGTATAATTTGAAATTGGGCAGAGTGATGCCTCCAGCCTTGTTCTTTTTTCTCAGGATGACTTTGGCGATTCATGGTCTTTTGTGCTTTCATACAAATCTGATGATTTTTTGTTCTGTTTTCATGACCCATTTCAAATGTCACCTTGAGGAGAAAGAAAAATGCTTTCTATGCATGTTGACTTCAAGTCTGAATTATCAAAAGTCTGTACAAGCATGACTTTTATGTGCTTTCTTTACTTCTCTTCTTCTCAGGAGAGTTGGAAGGACTCTCAGTTTGGTGATTTGGGGAGGAAGAACTGGGCAAGCATGGTTCTTTTCCCTCACATCATTTTCTTAGGAGCTGGCCTATAGACAGAATGTTTTCTCCTCTTCTTTCTGCCATATGATGAAAGAGCCTACTCTCATCTTAATCCTGAGGCTCACTATTACTAAGCCTATTGTTACTGCATAGATTAGGATTAGGTGCTTAATAAATAATTATTAAACATCTCAAATGATTAATAAATGCGATATTGGTTTTTTATCAACCTGAAAAACTGACTGAGAAAAGCAGTATTTTGGTGTATCCTTTTTTAGTTCCAACAATCAACTACTTTAAAAGCTTCTCCAGTGTCTTCAGAAAGTGTGAATTTCTCTTCCATGGATCTTAATTGTTTGTACATTAAAAATCACCTTGGGTGCTTGCAAAAACCTACAAGTTCCTAGGTGACCCTCAAGATTATGATTCAGTAGGTTTTAACTCTAGGTTAAGAACTGATTATTTTAACAAGAATCATAGAAGATACTTAAAATGGAGCTTGACAATTGTCTTTAAGATCTTAAAGAACTTTGTTTATATCTCGTTACTGGATTTTATTTATTCACATGTCCGTTTTCCCCAGTAGGTTATGAACTCATTGGGGTGGGGGCTAGTATTTGTCCCATCATTTCAAACACATAATACAGAACCTGAAACCTGGTAGGTAGTCAATACATATTTGTTAAATAAATGTCTGTTGATAAAGGCACACACAAGGCTTATGCTTCCTCTTTTATTTATAAAGCCAGTATTTTAAGATATTCAAATAGAACACAATGAACACGTCATTATTCCATTAAATGAGCTCACCATTAATTTATGAGCAGTCCAAAATTCATGTGTTTTTCAAATTGTCTAACTTTTAACATGTTTTTTCTTAAGTACTAAACATCTTTTCATGCATAATTCATAGTTCTACACTAAACTATCAAAGTATTTTTAAAAAGTATGGTAAAATGATGTCATAATAAATCCATACTATGTATAATGAATTTATTTTATCCTGAGGTTTGGCTATATTATATGTTCTCAGTTATCCTAGCTTTCACTTGCATACATTTTCACAAGAGCATGTTTGCAGGGCAACAGAAAGAGGAAAATCTTTCAAAATAAAAATCCATGAATTCCCCTCATGAGAGGAAAAGGCAATATTTGCTTCATTGCTTAGGGAGTGAAAAGAAAGAGAAAAAAAAAATCAGATCAACTTCTTTGCAGCTGTGCTTTGGTATTCAAGGCCACACCTGGACTGGATAGAACGTCTCTGATTATAAACCTTTGGCTAAAGGAAAAATTACTGTCTGAAAAAGCAGACTCTGTCTTTGGGGATTCCTTTTGGCTGTTCAATATTCAACAGATGGACTAACTTAAGCTTTATATTCTGAAAATAGCATAGAACATGTAGAATCACTGTATTTTTTCTTATTGAAAATTTCCATAGTGAATTTGTGTGTTTAAAATGTATTTGGTAGTTGGCAATGTTATCAGCTACAGACATCTCCCTAAATCTTTGTTTTATCCTAAAGTATCATTATTTATTGTGGAGATATGTTATAAGTATACTATTTGTATGTTCTAATTACAAAAATGATATAATTTTGCAAATGTTTTATAGTCTCAGGTTGGAATACATTTATATTCTTTTCAAATCTGATTATCAAATGGCAAATATTTATTGTAATAATCTGCTTCATTTGTATAGAAGTATGCTCTGAGGAGAAACACGCACATTCTTTATTTCCTTAAAATAAGTTTTCATGTCAGTAGTAATAATATCTTATTTTATCATTTTAATAAAACTAGTAGATATTTTTGTAGCACAATATTCATAGTTAACATTGCTAAGATAAAGGTAAGAAGTTAAAGAACTACCTTTTTTTTTTCATAAATATCCATTGTTTCCACATGAAATATAAATATAATTTTGATCAAAATGTTCTAGTGATATAGCGTATCTAATAGTAACTGCTATTTTAATGGCTTTGAGTCATGGAAACTGTTTTTATATCCAGTGGCAATACTAGAAACTTTCAATAAAGTCTCAGTGATTTTCTTGAGAATTATTTCATAAAGACAAGCATTGCATTTTTTAAAGCCACCTAGGAAGAAGTGCCAAAGTATGTGTTTATATTGCCAATATTGTTCATTTTTGTCAATTCTATTGACAATTTCCTTTGGAGCTTAGGGTAAGAAAGAATATTGAATTGACTGGAAAACTGTATTATTTTGAGTTTTTATTAATAGTAATAACTAACACATTTACTAAAGCTTTTTGGAATGTGTCAATATAATTATTATTAACTTTAATTAGAATAAGGACATTTAAAAGCTTAATAGATAAGTTCTCTAGATATTTAAAGTATTCCTTTTAGTTATTCACATAGATTTATTTTTGTGGTCATTAGAAAATATTTTTTAATGTATCGGTCAAATAAAATAATTTTATAGGGCCCTTTGGCAAGTAATTTGGCAGAGGGGAGATTTGGTAAATAATTGTAGACACTTGGACCATTTATGAGGAATAAAGAACATGTGATATCACATCTTGACTGTGAACCCTGGTGGGCAATAACTGAGAAATAATTATGTGACTGCTGTTATCTCAAATGTAAAGTAGAGTTTTGTTAAAATAGGCTGCTAAGGCATCAGAACATTTATTGGTTTAAAGTATTTTTCAAAGTTCTGTCATATATGTTAAGTGCTTTTTTCTATAATTTATAAAGTCATTTAACTATTTTCATTTATCATCTTATATTCCTTTAAGTTGAAGGCATGAATTATGAACAGTAAAAACAGCTTTAATAAGGAAATTAGAGGATTTTATATCTTGATTTTGCCACTAACCAGATGTTGAATATTTAGAATTGAAGTGTAATCTTTCTGTGTCTCAGTTTCAACAATTATAAAGTAACATAGATCACATCATATATAATGTTCATTTATTTCTTAAACATTTTTCAGTCAACAGATAGATTGAATGCTTACTATGGGCCTGATATTTGCTTTATGTGAGGCATATCCCTAGATATGATAAATATTGTGATGAAGAAGACTAAATTTTTCCAGCCGAAGTTTATATCCTTCTGGGATTGACAATAAAAAAAACAAAGAAATAAGTATATGATTTTAAATAGCATTAAGTGTAATAGCAACTAAAGAAGGAAATAGCAAGTGACTGGGTTGTGGTGCTATTTGGTTGACATTTTATCAGAGCCAGGTGAGAAGAATCCAGTCATGTAAAAGCCTGGGTAAGAGTTTTCCCTCCAGAGGCCAATGAAGTAGTTTGGGTTAGATGATGTTAGGTTTGGTGAGGAGTTTGGATTTTATTTTATGCTATAAAGTTTAAATAAGAGATCTGATGTGATTCTATTTATCTAGCAATAATATTGTGACTGTGTGGAGAGGATTGTTTTATACTGTTTTATGTTGTGGCCAACTAACATGTATGTATTTATGTATATAAATGCATGAGTATATATATGAATATGGATATGGATACCCATATATGATGAGAAATCAGATGAACTAATGAGAAATCAAATGAATTGATGAACGATTGAATCAAATTTGACTTGATGAATTAAATCAAAATAATTCTGTAAAAATTTTCCTCTAATAATTGAAAAATGCATCAATAAAAATATTATTCAAATAGTTGAATAAAAAGGACATTCAATGAAGACCTAGTTGTTGTATGTGTAGGAAAATGGTATGAGGTCCTAACTAATAGAGGTTTGATATTTGTCCATGCTGGCTCTATGAGCAAGCAGTAGATCACTAGTCATAATAATCCGAGTGAAGATGACAATTTCACCAACAATAAACATGTAAGATGCTTTTTTCTTTTAAATTGACCATGAGATTAAAGTTTTTAAATGAAGAGGACTTAGTCCAAACAACTAAAATAAGCCTGTTTTAAAAACAAAAGTTATACAATTGAGCTCTCAGGTCTCTAAGGAAGTCTTCTATTCGGCAGATTTGATGATTTGATGGAACATTGATGGTAAACGTTATTGGAAAATAAAGTAATTTCATGTTTATATCTGAATGAATTATACATGCTTTGATTTTAGATTATACATTGTTCTAAGTCATATCAATTCTTTCAAGAGTGAAGATATGCATGACTAAGTCTAGTTTCTAGACTGTAGGGTTTTTTTGTTACACGTTTTAAATAAAATAATTTTTTGTAACTAGTTACTAATTTAGACTTACTTCAGAGATGTGCTTATTCTACTGACCCTTTTAAAACCTATTGAATGTAGTTAGGGGTATGTTTTTAAATCAACAAAAATCACAGTGCTAAAGCCATACTCATCCTCCCTAGTATTTCCCCATTCCTTCATATTCCTTTCTACTCTTCTTATGTTTCTTATTTAAGTGACTAAAGCCTTTAGTAATCAAACAGTAATATAGCAGCAATAGTAGTAATAGTCATTATAATAATTTTTATTGATACTATTTACTGTATCTGCCAACCCAGAAATTTCAATATCTTTCTTCACTCATTTCTCTCATGTGTGAAATGTATAGGCAACTCATCTACTTTTGCTTAATATTGTTTATCATTATATTGTTGAGATGAATCTCAGAAGAAACTGGCCTTTCTTCTCTATCTCACTGTCATTGTGTTAGTTTGGGCTCACATCATCTCATCTCTGTACAAGCATCACCCAAGTGAGAGGACCACTATTTGAACTGTACTCTTTAGAGGAACATCCTCTTGTCCTCTGCCAAACACGACCCCGTTAATGAGAAATTTGTGGAGCCAAGGGAAATATGCTGCCCTAGATCCTATGTTTACCCTTCTATATTACACTCCAGAAACCTAGGACTTTTCAAGGGCTCCTTCCTTGGATTTGTGTTCCAGAGAACTCATAGGACTGGGTTAAGGCCAAATGTTTTTTTATTTTCTAGATGTAATGGACGTGGATGGTGATGGTAGTGGATAGTTTTTTGTCTGCAGTCCCTTGTGGTGAAGGGGAGAGCTGGAAGAGAGAACAGAACAAGGGTATGGCCTGGGGCCTCCATTTATACCCTTGCACTGTCCCACAAATGTTAGTGGCAGGTCTGTCTGAACAAATATGATCATATCTTAATTAGCCTTTCTCTCTCCAGTCACCTGCCACACACTTCTCTCTCTAGTTCAATACTTTCTGGCAGCTTCTCATTGGTCACGGGAAAAATGTAACCTTCTTGGCAAGACATATAAGGTCCTTATATTATGCCCCAACTTTATCTCGTTGCCTCATTATGCATCTCAATCTTCAGACACTCTATGTTTCATCTCTTCTGAGTGTCCTATAATTTTCCTTACACATTGTGCTCTTTCACATCTTTTTATGCAAAAAAAAAAAAAAAAAAAGCATGCTTTTGTACTTCCTGGAAGTCCTTTCCCTTCTCTCTGCCTTTAAGAATATGCTCATTTATTTCTCAAGGTCCAGGTTAAATAAAACCTCATTCTATGAAGTTTTTCAGGTTCTCTACAACTTGTTTATTGCTCCTTTGTGCAGTTTACCACATTGTATGTCCTTTTGTTATAATGCTTTTTAAATTATAATGTGCTGATTTGTTTGAGCATCTGTCATCTTTGCCAGAACTCTAGTTATTCAAGGACAAAGGTATCATTTATCTTTCTAAGTCTTTATACTATCTCCTCCTCAACATGCATCCTGGTTCCTATAGTAGAAGCTCATTGTATGTTTTTAGAAAAAAAAAAGAGAGGAAGAATGGTTTATATCACCTTTTGCCCTATTTTCTCTGTTGAAAGCTCCTTATGTTGCTCATTTTTTCTATTTCTTTGATTTAAATCTATCAGTCTGGTCCTTCACTTTGTTAAGGGTGATGGAGTTTGCCCCTGCAGCACTTCTAATTCATGCAAATTTAGAAATAATTAAAAATTACTTTCTTCGTATTCTCTACCTTATTTGTCAGAATTGACAGTTATAAGGAATAATTACTATGCAGATAATATGTGACTTAGGTTTTTAAATAAGAGAGGGAACATATTATTTTGCTAGACTTTATTTTGCTTTGGCAAACTATATATCATACACATGATCTCAACATCAAAATAAATTTTTATTCTTAGCCAAAATTGGATCTGTAAGTCAAAGAGTTTCTGTAGCCTTGGACCTTAAATAGAGGTTTTTTTATTGTGAGGTGGACACAGCAAACTCTAGAGATAGCCACACATTATTTTCATGTGCATTCTGTAATTATCTGGATATAATTGTATTTGTAAAATAATCTGACAAGTTCTTAATATGTATGTGAAATTTGAGAGTTCTAATATAAGAATAGATAGGTTTTCATTTCCTAATGTTGTTGAAAAATGTGCAAGAAAGCAATTATTAAATAATGGAGACATTAATCTACCTTCTTTTACAGAGTTTAAAACATTTGGGGAAACTTAGCAATACCTGTAAGGAAACTGAAATATGCACCAGTTGCTGTACTAAGCACTCTGCATAATATTTTATTATTTTATTTAACAATTATTTATTATTATGGTATTATCCCTATGCTACAGTTTAGGAAATGGTTACTTGGAGAAATTAAACTGTTTAAAGTCACATAGTACTTTTGCAACCAAGATTCGAAGATACTTAGTACAGCTAAGAATGCCTACTCTTAACCATTATGCTGGAAATCTTGCACCGTATGTAATACTATATGTGAACTACACAAATTGTATGGAATACTGAGAAATGGTTAAAGCAATCTGAATATCTTTGATTTATATCATGCTTTAAGAAAGAGAGATCATCTATCATTTTCTCTCTGAAAGCTTTTAGTGTATCTTAAAATAGCAATAAAGCTAAGGATACTTCCTGGGGATTAAGGACTGGCTAGAATTAAAGGCCAAATGCTTTCAACACCTTCTCTTAATCAAAGATAAACCCTCAGGAAATGCCTGTATCCTCATCATCATTGTTCAGTTGAAAGTTCCTTTCTTGAATTAAATCTACTACCTCCTTCAGCTTTTGTTAATTATTAATATTGAGTCTGCAATAATAACTAACCTTTCTCTTTGACTTAATATCCATATACTTCTCCCACTCCCAAAAATATGTTCCTGAAGAAAAATTACTTAATCCTAAAATACCTCATAAAATGTATATATTAGTTCTTACTTGTAAAATATGACAATATTAATTTGTTACAATGGTATTTAAAACAAAATATGATATAAACTCTACCTTCTTCCATCCTATAAATGACATCACTGCCTAGTTCAATGACAATATTAATTTTCAAGTTATTTTCAATCTAAATCACTTTCCATATATTATTTATAGCTGTAGACAAAGACCTAAAAGAAGGCAACCAGTACAATTTACTTTTACTTTTTTGGGAAATGAAAATCCTGCAACTAATGAAGGATTTGCTCTCATTTGGACACTGAAAATTCCATTTATGAGGAATGGAAATGCCTTGTTTTTAAACTACAGACAACCAGTTTTTTTTTTTTCAGTCTCTGCAGCTAAATTCTCTTTCGGTATTTTAAAATGCAGGCCGTCTTTAAGTTGTTTCCTTTGCAACTTGGCTTGTGAGAAATGCCAACACAAGGAAAGTAGTATATATGTGGTTTGTTGCTTGAGAGTATTATTAGTAGTTGCCTTTATATGTATTCTTTTAAAAAATGTAGGTTGTAATCCCATCCACTGAGTCCTGGGAGTAGATAAATAATGAGGCAAAGCTCAGGAAATGTCAGAGGAAGGTGCATCCTGGGAGTGTGTTAGTCCATCACTTTCAGGAAGCCCATCACAATCTAGTCCTCTGTCAAGTTGGTCTGTTCAGGCCTTCTCAATGTGGCAAGCTTCCTCCGATTCATGCCTCTGTGAGTAGTTATGGCTCAAATAGGAGTGGCTCTCTGAGGCTTCAGACTCCCCTTCTAGGAAAATGTTTCCATCATTTACCATTTCCTACAATTGTTATACCACAAGCTGAAAAAGCTGTGCCTAGCTGGGAAAAGGCGGGATTCTGGAACTCTCCTTTTCCTGTCTATCACCTGAATTAAAGCCAGAGGGAGGGGAAAGGGATATAACACATCATGACATCTTCACTGAAAATGGAATTTTACCAAAAAGTTTTAGAAACTTACAGCTAATTCTTGAACAGATGCTTTAATTTGCATAGACATAGAACCAACTAGGGAATGCAATATTTTCAAAATTAGGTTTGTATTTTTCCTGAAATGTCTTTCTCTACTCCACCTTTTTACATATCTCAGTATTCTAAGTTATTTTATTTGAAAATGACTGAAGGACGCTGGAGGGAAATCACAATCTTTATTTTCCCTCTTGGTTTCCTATTGCCAGATGGAGGCCTGTTCCATAGCTGTCGAGCTGATGGCCAATTACACAGTCTGGGTTGGACTGCTCCAGAGTGTTTGCACATTTCTTAGGCACACTATAAACCCACTTGTTCTTTCTGTGGTATTTATTGATAAAATGGAGGTAAAAAAAAAATAAAGAACAGTAGTCTAAATTCTTCCTAGTAATCTATTATAGGAAGTTGCACAGGCTACTTTGTGGACATTTTTCACATCTCTATCCACCAACTCCTATAAGGAAATCACACTATCATATTACCCAAGAGAAAAAGAATTCTATTTTCTCTCAGTATGAAAATAGTCTTTAAATTAAGGAATACCCATGACCTAATGCAGTATAGATGTCTAACACCCATACCTTCTATCCAGCATAAAAATGAAGTGATTTAAGATTAAAGATTTCTTTTTTATTATTGCAGCAAGTGGAGATTTTCCTCTTGTTAACATATACTTTTTTTTATCAGCAATTTTCACATATAACTAAAACTTCAAAGGCCATATGTTAATGTACATATCATCTACAACATAGACCGTTATACAAAGCTGACCTATGTGTAATACTGGAAATGATATGTAAAATTCTAGCAAAGATAAATTGCCTAGTGAATTCTTAAACTTTTGATGCCCGCTTTTTATAACAGAGGAAAAATAAATCCTCCTTTCTAAGTTATCCACATAGTGTTGAGTAAATTAGAATTATTAGTTATATAAATAAATAGGAGAGACATAAACTTATATTCTAGGCAGTTCTCAGACTGTCTCTTTTTTTTTTAACTTAAATATGGAAACAAAACTAATGAATACTTAATAGAAGTATTTACATATTTTTATCTTCTGCCCCCAACCCCATTTTCCTGATGTTTCAGAGAGAAGATTAAAAATAAAATGTCATTTGTCATCTTTTGTTTGCTTTGTAAAGTGAAAATATTTTTTCACACACAGTTATTTTGTTTAAACTCTTATAGAGGGAACTTTAGTAGCTGTGATGCAACTCTACTATTCAATGGCCCCTTTCTGGAGTTTTTTTAGCCACCAAGATGATCCTCCAGTGTAACATCAAAACTGCTGCCCCTGCTGTCCTGTTCTCTTTGCAACTGGCCAGTAGGGCTCAGTGGCTTTCTTGGATTTTGTTTTATTTTTCAGGATATTTCCTGGTCTCATTGTGATCACTTTTTCATTGTCAGCCAGCTCGTGAACTCTCAGGAACAGACATCCTCACAAACAAAATGACATTATGAAAAACAGACTCCAGATATTGGCACATCAGCAAAACGGACAGAGATTTGGGAAAGGGAAAAAAAAAAAAGAGGGGAAAAAAACTTCTTTGTCAAGATTGGCATGGCTCTACTGTATACACAATGTTGCTTCATTTTCTACGACCCAAAGAAATACAAATTTTACTTAAACAAGGGAATTTTAATGTAATTACATTAAGAGAGAATATAGTGTATGAATCTGTAGAAGGAATTCAATTGTAAGATTTCAAAGAAGTTGCTTGGTAAATCTCTGGGTTACTGATAATGAACTTATATTTAAGCACATCAGAAGCTTTGTAAATTTAAACAATTGAACTGACATTTATATAAGATTTGTTTTATGTATGTTAAATATTTATTTTGATTAAAGTTCTTGATCTTTCTAATTAACCCAAATTTAAAATAATGACTTATTAAGGAATTGTGAAATAAAGAATTTTTTCTTACATAGCGATCTAACATTGAGGATTTACAATGGCTCAGGCACTATATTTTTAAAAAGCTACGT